>NC_059430.1:125653198-125754101 GCF_021028975.2 Sphaerodactylus townsendi
TCCCACCACAGAGTCCTCTACAACAACATATGTGGCGCCGTTCGCCTTCTGGTTTCACTTTCTCAATCTTACATGTGGATCAGAATCCCCATTTCAGCCACAAACTGGATAGGAATGCTGGGAGAAACACACACACACACTCTCTCTTTCTGCCACCAAGGATGGATTCAGGCGTCATTAAAGCATTCCCATGCCTGTTACCGGTTGCAAACCCTACCGAAATATATTCATTCATAAGGAACCTCGCATATCTCAGTAGATGGGGAAATGGACTCTTTAGGGCAGTGATGGCGAACCTTTTCGAGACCGAGTGCCCAAATTGCAACCCAAAACTCGCTTATTTATCGCAAAGTGCCAACACGGCAATTTCACCTGAATACTGAGGTTTCAGTGTAGAAAAAAACAGTTGGCTCTGAGGAACACGTTACTTGGGAGTAAGCTTGGTGAAGCAACCGTGCAATGCTTCGAATGGGTGAATCACGACCCTAGGAGGGTTTACTCAGAAGCAAGCCCCATTGCCAGTAACTGAGCTTACTCCCAGGTAAAGGATCATGCCCAGGCTAGCCTAGATGTGTGTGTGGCATGTGATTTTCCACCCCCCCACACACATGATGAACTCTGTGCACGTTTGCCCACAGAAAGGGCTCTGAGTGCCACTTCTGGCACTCGTGCCATAGGTTCACCACCGCTGCTTTAGGGGGATTATTCTTAGAAATGTTTGTACCCAGCTCACGTTTATATGGCTTCCTTCACATGAGCAGGGGAGACTGATCTGAATGAGTGAAAGAGTTAAACATGTGAGAGATAAGAAGTAGTGAACAAACCATACCTGAGACCTGTACGTGCGCACGCCCTGTTTCAGGACCACCCCTCACAGTCTTCCTCACTATATAGATTCCAGTGTCCTCAAAGGTCAACAATTTGATCGCCAGGGAACAGTTTGGGCCTGCAGTCTCCCGCCCAGTGAAGGCTGGACCGTTCTGTTGCTCGGAAATTGATGGAACATATGTGAAGATCTCTTTTGATTCAATTTGCTCATCTCGAAACCAGGTGCATGTAATAATCTCAGTCTTTCCTGCTGGAGTCAGAGTGACGGTGTGTCCTTTTAACGGCCACTTTGGGTCCAATTCAACAGAAATGTTCTGGGCTTGGGTTAGCAGGAAGCAAGAGTTCAAGACAGAGGCTGAGTTGGAGAGGAGGGAAAAGAGAGAGAGAGAGAGAAAATCCTTTATTGGGCAATACCAATCTCCAGGTTTGGGATTATGCTCTCAGGAAGACCCGAAGAACATCCAGGGCCCTGCATACATTCTTGAGATTCTTAGGAACTTACTTTCTGGCAAGATATTCAGATTTTCCTCTATGCTATACACAGAAATATATCATTGCCCCTGCTCCTTATTTAACTTATCTGGATAATAAAGATCTAAGGAGAGCTTTTACTCTGGCAAGAAGTGCACATTTACCTTCTGCTGTCTTAGAAGGGAAATATCAAAAGATACCTTATGCTGCAAGGTTATGTTCTTGCTCCCTGAATTCTGTAGAAACTATACAGCATATGTTATTAAAGTGTCCCCTTTATGATGAGGCAAGGAAAAAATGCCTGTCACATCTACTACACAAAATGACATATTGTTCTGATAAAGTTTGTTGTGAAAAACTATTACAAGATAAGAAGGAGAATATTACTAAATGGGTAGCAAAATTCTGTCTATTCATTATGAAAAAGAAAAAAATGATCTGAATATGGTATCCCCCTTGGATATTTTTGTTTTGTTTAGTATTTTTATGCTGTTTGGTGTGTTTACAAAGCATAATGATATATAGATGGATAGTGCTGGAATACGGGAGAGAGATCTGCATTCTTGTTTTGTTGTAGATATTTTGGAGATTTGTAATATATCTGGTCATTGACTGTAAATAAAGTCTTCTTCTTCTTCTAGGATCTTACTTAGTCAAAATGAATTGAAAGGAGTGCAGTGTAGTGTAGTGGTTAGGAGTGGTGGACTCTAATCTGGAGACTGGGTTTGACTCCCCATGCTTCCACATGAACGGCAGACTCTTATCTGGTGAACTGGGTAAGGTTCCCTGCTCCGCCACATGAAGCCTACTAGGTGACCTTGGGCCAATCCCAGTTCTCTCTGAACTCTCTCAGCCCCACCGACCTCACAAGGTGTCTGTTGTGGGGAGAGGAAGGGAAAGGAGCTTGTAAACCTCCTTGAATCTCCTTCTGGGACAGAAAAGCGCGGTACAAATCCAAACTCGTCTTCCATTCATTTGCAGGACAAATTTGCCTAGAATCGCACAAATGGGAGAGCTCCCAAACAGGATTCTTAAATTGCGATGGAGTTGGGACCAAAATGAGAATTTTGCGTTATCTCTGACTTCAGACCACCACGTACATGTAAATCAGGGGCCCCAACTAGAAAATTATACAACCCAACCACTAGCGTTGCCATCCTCCCGGTGGGGGCTGGAGATCTCGAGGAATGACAACTGCTCTACCAAGGTCAGTTCCCCTGGAAGAAATTATTGCTTTAGAAAGCCGAGACTGGCAAAGGGAGCTTAGATGCTTGAAAGCTTATATCCCGAAACGCTTGTTGGTTTCTGAGGTGCTACAGGACATCAATCAAGCCGTTCTGCTGTGGACCAAGATGGCTGCCGTCCGAAACCCCCTTCCCTCTCCAGCCTCACATCTGCAGGAATTTCCCAATCTGGAGTTGGCAACCTATGCAACAGCCCAACGGAATTTGGAGAAGAAGCACAGCACTGTGGAGGATAAATAACTAGAGCAGGGGTGGCCAACCTATGGGGCTCCAGATGTTCATGGACTACAATTCCCATCAGCCCCTGCCAGCACGGCCAACCTATGGTTCTCCAGATCTTCCTGGTCTACAATTCCCATGGCCAATTGGCCATGCTGGCAGGGGCTGATCGGAATTATAGTCCATGAACATCTGGAGCACCATAGGTTGGCCACCCCTAAACCACAGGATAAATATCTTGGCCCCACAGGCAGAAGACGGATTCAGTTGAAGGGCCTCCTTTGCTGGGGCACCCGAAGGCATTGAAAGCACGAAGGCTTCCCAGCAGATACCGACCAGACATGATCATGGAAGCTGCGTTCAGGGGTCTGCAACCTGTGTCTCTCCAGATGTTCATGGACTACAATTCCCAGTTGGCCAACTGGCTGTGCTGGCAGGGGCTGATGGGAATTGTAGTCTATGAACATCTGGAGAGCCGCAGGTTGCAGACCCCTGTGCATGACCATCTCCCGCTCTTTTATCTTTCAAAGCACCTCCCAGCATCCTCTTTCCAACTGGAGCTGCGATACTCAAGGGGAGGGAGAGGTTAACCCTGTGGCCGTGACATTTGCTTCATGCAAATACTTCCTCGCTTTCCGCTGCTCGCCTCGGGAAGGAGACCATTCCAGATCTGAATCTTTGTCCGTTTTCTGCCTTCCGATCAGATTGGGGGTGGGAGGGACAGAGAGGGGGGGGGGAATTGAGGTTAGGAAAATGGCCCTTGGGGGAAAGATTTAAGCCCCTTCCCCCCATGACCCTGCTGTGTTACACCTTTAAAGCCCTGCCAGAGAGATCTGCCCCTTGGTCTTTTCCAGCAATGGCACTTTGCCTCTGGAATACCTTTTCCTTTGAGCCTTACCTGGTGCCCATCTGTCCCACCTTTTAGTTGTGGGCCAGAACCTTTCTCTCAAATTCAAAAACCTTTATTGGCATATATACAACCTTTCTTTTCAGTCTGGGAGTGCGGGGCGGGGCGGGGTGTTTCTCCCCATCTTTTAAAACTGCCTTTATGGCTATTTTACAGGCATCATTTTAGGCAGCTGAAAGTTAGGGTTTTTCTGCCCCTGGTTTGTTCCACTATCAATCATTCTTATGCTGCGCTGTTAAAAAAATGATTTTATTGTATCGTTCTTTCGCGGCAGTCTTCTAGAATCGGTCGCAAGGGGATGAGGAAACGTGCTAAATAAATCAATGCCTAAATCTCGTCTCTTCCGACGGCCTGACTACTTTGGTCCAAAGATTTACTTCTCGTCCTTCCAAAATCAAATTTAAATCTTCAAATCCCCGTGAAACTCGCAAGAAATAGCTGGTCTGTGGATTATGAGCCTCCCTTATTAGACTGCTCTTAGAATATTTTCAACTTCCTGGGGAGAGGCGGCAATGCCTATTGGGCGCACCCAAATTCATAGCCGCAGGAGTCAAAGAAGAAGAAGAAGTTTGGATTTATATCCCCCCTTTCCCTCCTGCAGGAGACTCAAAGGGGCTTACAATCTCCTTGCCCTTCCCCCCTCACAACAGACATCCTGTGAGGTAGGTGGGGCTGAGAGAGCTCCGAGAAGCTGTGACTAGCCCAAGGTCACCCAGCTGGCGTGTGTGGGAGTGCACAGGCTAATCTGAATTCCCCAGAGAAGCCTCCACAGCTCAGGCGGCAGAGCTGGGAATCAAACCCGGTTCCTCCAGATTAGATACACGAGCTCTTAACCTCCTAAGCCTATGCTGCTCATAGTGACAGATGTCTCTGTCCTCCAAAGCTCAACAGCGCAAGATTCCCTGAAGGGGTTAATTTGCTCCACCTTATCAGTGGTAGTTATTCTGGCACATGAAAGCGGCTCCAGAGAGCCGGACCTTGGTCCTCGGGAGCTAAAGACATCCCAAGGGACTCAGGTGGGGCAAGAGTCTCCTTCCTGCCATGGCAGACGAGGTCACGAACTGTCGCGGGAGGGGGGGGGGAGGCTCCGACTCCCAGCTGAGCGATCCGCCGGGGCTGCCCGTCTCCAGGCTGAGTGCTGGAGGGTCGCGGGGGTGTGTACCTGGCCCGCCCCTCCCGAAAGTGTCCCGATCCGTCTCACCTGCGAGCAGCGCCGCGGGCCAGGAGCTCCACCGCCCGGGCGACCCCCTAGCGGGCCAGGGCTCCTCCGCCGCCCGCCTGCCCATGGCGGGGCTCGGTTGGTTCAGCCGGACGCCGTCGGGGGCTCTGGGCTCCTCTGCCTGTGCTGCCAGCTGCTTCAGCGCCCGGGCTCCGACGGGGCGGGCCCTTCCCCGGGCAAAGCCGGCCCTCGGGGGGCCGGCCGAGCGCGGCGATCCTCCCCCCCACCCCCCACCCCCCACCCCGCCGGGCAAGCGGACGAAGGGAAGGGAAGGGCTGCCACGCCTGGCTGGGGCCGGAGTGGGGCGGAGGAGCTGGAGGCGGGCCAAGACGCCTCTGGGGGAGAGGGGCGAGCCCTCGGCGGAGCAAAACTGCCGGAGGGGAAGGGAAGGCAAAAGGAAAGCCCGGAGAGGACGATTTGGAGTCCTCGTTTTATTTCCGTCCTTTGGGAAGGGGGAACGTCTCTGCCTGAGTCCCTGAACAGCGCGTCTCTCCTCCCCCCACCCCCGTTTAGACAACCGCGGGGCGTCCCGTAGTTTCTCCGTGTGGACGGCTGCGAGGGCGAGCGGGGCCAGCGCGGAGTAGGCGCCGCGCATCTTTCGGAGCACGGGAGGGCGCCCCCCGGCGGACGGACGCGGAAGGTCACCCGCGCAAACCACCTTCACTTTGGGGTTGCGCTGGTGGGCGCTGCAGCTGCCCGGTGGATCGGCCCCTTTCCCGATGCGCACGTTCCTTCCTTCCTCCCACCCACCCCGCCTTATACCCTTTGCTTGAAGCAGGCGCCTCTCTTCACCTGCCTCTTGAGGGTTAATTGTTCAGCGGGGTTGCCAACCTCCCGGTGGGACCAGAAAACTTCCCTTATGCTTCTTAATATTGTCGAGTGTTCAACGGGGTTGCCAGCTTCCCGATGGGGCCTGGATCCTCCCAAAATGACACCATACGTCCAAACGTCCCCCTAGAAATGGCTGCTTTGAGAAGAAGAGGAGAAGTTTCGGATCTATGTCCCCCCCTTTCTCTCCTGTAAAAAGTCTCAAAGGGGCTTACAATCTCCTTTCCCTTCCCCCTCCACAACAAACACCCAGTGAGGTGGGTGGGCCTGAAAGAGCTCCGAAGAACTGTGACTAGCCCAAGGTCACCCAGCTGGCATGCGTGGGAATGCACAAGCTAATCTGGTTCACCAGATAAGCCTCCACAGCTCGAGTGGCAAAGCAGGGAATCAAACCCGGTTCCTCCAGATTAGAGTACACCTGCTCTTAGCCACTACGCCACGCTGGCTTTGGAGGGCAGACTGTATAGTATTTACATCAGGCGCGAGATAGCTGTCCCTATGACCCTAATAAAGATTGACTGAGTGCAGGCAAAATCGTTTTCTGAACATTCAACGCATGATGCTGAGTGTGCGCAGAGACGCCCTCTAAGGAAACAGAGGGGAGCCCCGCAGAAGAGCAGCAGCCAAGCTTGGCTTTGTACTATATGTCACGTATGTTTTATGTTATTAAATTGGCTACCCCGCTCTTCCCAGCCAAAGGGAGCAAAAGGGAGCACGAGAGAAAAACAGCCGATAGCCTCCCTTGCCCACGAGGATCTCAACGTGGCGCATTTTGAACAATTGCAATTTCTGGCGGCTGGGGGTTTTTGGGGCCGGATGGCCACGGCCATGTAGTTTTTGTTACTAACATCAATGGCTGGCACGCAGGCAAAATGTTGGGAGCGAAAACTACCGGACTGCACAGACCGGAAAACCCACAACAGCCAGTTGACTCTGGCCGGGAAAGCCTTCGCCACCGATCACATTTTCTCCTCACAACAACCCTGTGGGGTAAGCCAGGCCAAGAGGAGGAGTGACTTATGAGTTTCCACTGATCCAAAGGCTAAAGTGGCCGTGATAGGACAGCCGTTTTACTCCTGCTGAGTTCGTGATTCATGGAGATGGGAATGAAGCCTATTTTTTATGTGGACACAGACATGTGGGTCTGATCTCTGCCCATCCCCTACCTTATTCCGCTGCATGGGATGGCTGCAGACACTGTTTAGTTAGCCCAGTGGTGGCGAACCTATGGTACGAGTGCCAGAGGTGGCACTCAGAGCCCTTTCTGTGGGCACGTGTACACAGAGTTCATCATGTGGGGGGAGGGGCGGAAAATCACACAGACCCCACACACATATCTAGGCTGGCCTGGGCACGATCCTTTACCTGGGGGTAAGCCCAGTTGCTGGCAATGGGGCTTGCTTCTGAGTAAACCCTCCTAGGGTCGTGATTCACCCATTCGAAGTGTTGCACGGTTGCTTCACCAAGCTTACTCCCAAGTAACACGAGCCTCAGAGCCAACTGTTTTTTCTAAACTAAAATCTCAGTATTCAGGTTAAATTGCTGGGTTGGCACTTTGCGATAAATAAGTGGGTTTTCGGTTGCAATTTGGGCACTCGGTCTCGAAAAGGTTCGCCATCACTGAGTTAGCCCAACCACCAGCCACAAAATCCGTATGGGTTTTTAAAAGTGTTCCTAAGGTTGTGTTAAAATTTCACCTTGCTTTGATGTGTAGGACTATGTGGACCTCTAGTGTCCACTGAGGAAATTGCAAGTCCCTTAGGCCGCCTTCCTTTTCTCAGGGATGTGTGTAAAGTGGGATCAAGTCGCAGCTGACTTATGAAGGAGAAGAGTTTGAATTTATATCCCCCCCTTTCTCTCCTTTCAGGAGACTCCCTCCCCCCCCCCCCGTGAGTTGGGTGGGGCTGAGAGAGCTCCGAAGAACTGTGACTAGCCCAAGGTCACCCAGCTGGCGTGTGTTGGAGTGCACAAGCTAATCTTAGTTCCCCAGATGAGCCTCCACAGCTCAGGTGGCAGAGCGGGGAATCAAACCCGGTTCTTCAGATTGGAGTGCACCTGCTCTTAACCACTACGTCGCTGCTGCTCCAACATGGAGGGGTGATCCTGTTCGTGGCTTCAGAAAGAGAGTGATGCAAGTTCTCTGTCACCTCATCTAATCATCATCAAGACCAACGTGATTTTTTTGGGGAGGGGGGATCCGTGGTTTTTGATTGTCAGATCTTGGGTTGCCAACCTCCAGGTAGGATCTGAGGATCCCCAGGAATTACAGTTCATTTTGCCCTGGAGAAAACGGATGCTTCAGAGGCACTGTACCCCACAGATGTCCCTCTCATTGTTACCGCCAGGAAAATAAACAAACTATTTTCCTGAGTCAGGTTGCCTGAGTATACTGGCTCCATGCTAGGACACAGAGACCTGTGTGTCTCAGAAGCCTTCATAAAACTTGCAAAGGTTGCAAACATATGGATTGTGCCAATGATATATGGTTTCCCCTTTGTTTATGCCATTCTAGGATGTAATAAAAGCCCCTTCCGAGTTGAATTTATGATGCGCCCGCTGTTTAGGATTTTAGTTTGACTAGGTTCTCCAGTTAGTTTAAGGTTCTGTTATTGTTAAGTTTAGGAAAGTCTTGCCTATAAGTATATGTGTTCATCCTTTAAGGTTTCCCTAATGTTTAAATTTAGAAATGTTATTTTTGAAATTTGTGTCTGATAGCAAAAACAGTAACCTGTAAAGTCTGATATTAAGGGACAAGAAAGTTGGCTCTGGAATGCAGCTGAGACCAACGCCCAGCCGAATCCTTAACAAAGACAAAGACCCTCTTTGGACTTGCAAATCGGATCTGTTGCCAGCACCCAAAGGTCCCCAGCCGTTGGAAAACGTGCGGGGACCACCATTGGACAGTTTAAACTGTTCTTTGTTGCAGCGATGTGAGGCGGAAGCCTCAGGGTATTACTAAAGGAAACAGCCATCTGATAATGGAAATAGCTGGGTGCAGTAGCGAGCCCTCCTGGATTTTACGAATGGACCTTATCTGCTCTCCCTTCAGCACCATTGCGAGATCTCGCGGGAAGACGTTTGACATCGGGATTTTGTAATCCCAGTCAGAAGTTGTAACTGTATCTTGCTTTTGGGTTGTTTGTTTTCTTATTGGTGATTGGTGAGGGACTTGCCCCCTCACCTGCCCTTTTCCCTACCCCTTTGCCCCTTGAAGTTTGGGAATAAAAGTTCTTGCACGGGGTTGGAAGAGCGCGATTCTCCTGACCGAGCTGTGACCATCACCCGCAAATAAAATCCTTTTGCTTTGAAGAACATCGGCTTCCCGCGCCTCATTACGTTGCTGAGCTAAAATCACTTATTGTTACCCGAGCAGCAGCGGTAACTTCATTAACAGACTCCAACCCAGACGTATGTGGCAGGGCAGGTGCTCTGTGGCCACTCATGGCTTTAGTCCCTCGATTTCAAAACTACAATATCTCTCGTATCTCACAGTGCCCCATTAGCAAAGACCATTTATGCTTGCTGCATTAAATGCTTTTCCATCAAAGGCAAGGACGTAGGTAAGGGTGGGTTTCTCGGGTTCAACCCCCACATTGCATGTTCGAAGCTCCGGCCCCCGTTTGTGGGTTTTTTTGTATTTTTAAGTGTTTTTTGGTTCTTGGCCTGCAAGAAGCACAGTTTTTAGGCTAGAAGCACCAAAATTTCAGGGATGTTTTGGGAGACTCCTGGGTTTGGTGAAGTTTGGTTCAGGGGGTCCAAAGTTATTGACTCTCAAAGGGGGTGCCCAGTGGTGGGATCCAAAAAATTTAGTAACAGGTTCCCATGGTGGGATTCAAACTGTGGCATAGTGCCAATGGGGCTGGGCGGGGCACGACGGGGGCGTGGCCGGGCATTCCAGGAGTGGGGCATTCCTGGGCGGGGCTGTGGCAACGACGCAGCCGCTGCACTGGTCCTTGGGCAGGAAACGAATGCTCACAGGCGCAGGCTACCACGCACGCCAGTGCACCTCCTGCTAGACTGCTTCAAGTTCTATGCGCTACTGCTGAGAGGAGGGCGTAACTAAGGCAAAAATCATGTGGCAAAATCATCAATTAGTAACCCCCTCTTGGCACACACAAATAATTAGTAACCTACTCTCGGGAACCTGTGAGAACCTGCTGGATCCCACCTCTGAGGGTTCCCCCATCCCCTATTGTATCCAATGGGAGCTAATAGAAGATGGGGATACAACTGTGAGGGTCCATAACTTTGGACCCCATGAACCAAACTTCACCAAACCTGGGAGGTATCATCAGGGGAGTATCTTACTGATACCACCCAGGTTTTGTGAAGTTTGATCCAGGGAGTCCAATGTTATGGACTTTCAAAGAGGGTGCCCCCATCCCCCATTGTTTCCAATTGAAGCTAATAGAAGATGGGGGATACACCTTTGAGGGTCCATAACTTTAGACCCCCTGAACCAAACTTCACCAAGCCTGGGTGGCATCATCAAAAGAGTCTTCTAAAGATACCCTGAAAGTTTGGTGCTTCTAGCTTAACCATTGCACCCCTGACAGCAGGCACCCCCCAAATTCCCCCAGTTTCTCCTTTCAAATCCACCCCCTTAGGCACGGATTTAAAGGGAGAATCTGAGGTCCCCAGTTTAAACATTGAAAGTGATGCTGTTTCAGGGTGGGGGAATAACCCACCCCAAAATGGCATCACTTTCAATGTTGCTTTAACTGGGGACCCCAGATTCTCCCTTTAAGGTGGATTTAAAAGGAGAATTTGGGCTCTCTCGTTTAAACACCATTGAAAGTGATGCTGTTTGGGAGTGGATTCCAGCATCACAGCAGCCACCCATGGAGCAGGGGAACTCAGATTTTTGCACCGGGCTCCATTTTCCCTAGCTACGCCTCTGCCCAAAAGGGAGTGCAGAAGGGGCTGTGGGCTGCCGGCTGGGAGCCCAGTTGGTGGAGGGGAGCGTGGCAGGGGAGTTTGCCGTCCCCGGCCTCAGAGAGCTGCTTTTATAAGCACTGAGGCCGGGGGGGCGGGTCTTGGGGAGGCGGGGCCACACACCCCAGGGGCGGGTGAGGGCCTGGCCCCCCCACCCCCCCTAAAAAATCTATACCTACGTCCCTGATCAAAGGTCACTGGGACCATTCTGCAAATATTTCTTATTTGGACAGAATATTGAAGTGTAGAGATGTCCAAACTGAGACTTTGGAACATATTTTTCTGATAGCTTTTGGAAAAAGAAAATTTTAGAGCAGTCGGTGTTGCTTAATGTCAGTGTATGATTAATGTCTGGGGCCTCTCTGGGTTGCTCAATCTCCCCTTTCTCACTGTGCTTGCAAGGTGGATAATAGTGGCATCTCTGAAGAAGAAGAAGAAGAGTTTGGATTGATATCCCCCCTTTCTCTCCTGCAGAAGACTCAAAGGGGCTTTCAATCTCCTTGCCCTTCCCCCCTCACAACAAACACCCTGTGAGGTGGGTGAGGGCTGAGAGAGCTCCGAGAAGCTGTGACTCGCCCAAGGTCACCCAGCTGGCGTGTGTGGGAGTGCACAGCAGGGGCGTAACGAGGCAGCCCTGGGCAAACTGTAGCCCTGGGCAAAACCTGAGTTGTATGCCCCCCCATGGGCGGCCACTCCACCATGACCAATTTTTTTTTTTGCACCAGGACATTGGTGCAGGGGGTGCATTTTTAGACATATCAGTCCTTATGCTACCCTCCAAGTTTGGTGAGGACCCTCAAAAGTGTAGCCCCCATCTCCTATTAGCTCCCATGGGAAACAATGGGGGATGGGGCACCCCCTTTGGGAGTCCATAACTTTGGACTCCTTGAACCAAACCTCACCAAACTTGGGGAGTAGCATAAGGGCAGTCTCCTGATGATACGTCAAACTTTGTGGTGCTGCTAGCCCAGGGGTAGGGAACCTGCGGCTCTCCAGATGTTCAGGAACTACAATTCCCATCAGCCTCTGTCAGCATGGCCAATTGGCCATGCTGGTAGGGGCTGATGGGAGTTGTAGTTCCTGAACATCTGGAGAGCCGCAGGTTCCCTACCCCTGGGCTAGCCTAAAAACTGCGCCCCCTGCAGGCCAAAAATGGAAAACCACTAAAACACCCCAAAACGAGCCCAGCCTTTTGATGCCCCCACAAGGTGATGCCCTGGGCAGCTGCCCACCTTGCCCAATGGGCATTACGCCAGTGAGTGCACAGGCTAATCTGAATTCCCCAGCTAAGCCTCCACAGCTCAGGCGGCAGAGCTGGGAATCCAACCCGGTTCCTCCAGATTAGATACACGAGCTCTTAACCTCCAACGCCACTGCTGCTCCTGGGCCTCTCTGCAAAGGGAGGGAAGCCAGATGGCTCTTTATCTTTTCCAGACTTTGGGAAGGAACCAGAGGCGTATGGGGGGGATGGCACCCGGGGACAACACCTCTGGGCACCCCCGCGCCCCCTGCACTGAGGGCATAGCTTGGGGGCAGGGGCAGCTCAGATGGGCACCACAGTGGCAGGCTGGCTCCTGGACTGTCCAAGCCACCCCGAGCCCCGCCCCTGCCTCCCTGCAGGCTGTCCCCTCCCCTCCCTAGGGGGGCAGGGCATCATGGCAGGCGGCCCAGGAGGCAGCCTGCCGCCGTGGCGCCCGTCCGAGCTGACCCCGCTCCGGAGGGCCTGAAGACGGAAGGAGGCGGCTCAGACAGGCATGCGGCCGTGGCTAAAGAAGAAGAAGAAGAAGAGTTTGGATTTATATCCCCCCTTTCTCTCCTGCAGGAGACTCAAAGGGGCTGACAATCTCCTTGCCCTTCCCCCCTCACAACAAACACCCTGTGAGGTAGGTGGGGCTGAGAGAGCTGCGAGAAGCTGTGACTAGCGCAAGGTCACCCAGCTGGCGTGTGTGGGAGTGTACAGGCTAATCTGAATTCCCCAGAGAAGCCTCCACAGCTCAGGCGGCAGAGCTGGGAATCAAACCCGGTTCGTCCAGATTAGATACACGAGCTCCTAACCTCCTACGCCCTCTCCTTTGGGCTGACCCAGCTCTTCCAAGCTGAGTAGGTGCGGTGCAAATTCACCCCACTTCACCGTTGTGCCCTGGGGACATTTCCCCTCCATGTGCTTCTAGAAGGAACTGTGGGTTCCTGTGGCTCAAGGTTGACTCAGCCTTCCATCCTTCTGAAACTACCCCAAAAACACAGTCTTTCTATGGGTCAGTAATCAGCACAGGGGACTACCTTTACCTTTATAGGTACCCCAAAACAAGGAGCCCCGTATTCTTCACCAGACTCAACTCCGCTTTACAGTTCTCCCAGATTGCTTCCCAAATAACCTGCCACCCAACTTCTGCCGTTCGCAGCCCTGAGAAAACCGGACCCCTCTCAGTACATCTTGTAGCAGCTTCTACCCAGTGAAATCAGAGACACAGAAATGGCAAAATTATATCTATACATTTAATTACACCATCTATGAGGAGTTCTGCAGAGTTGCAGAAGCTTCCCTATGAACTTTACTTCCAAAGAAGAGGATGTTAATTGCCAGTGGTTTGTGTTGCTTTAGTAGAAGTACAATCACAAAGGGTAGGGAAGAAACTCAAACACAAAACTTTCATGCTTGTACAGAACCGCGTTCTACTTTATATTCTCCCCAAACAGCACGTAGTTCAATACTAAACTGGTTCCTGAAAGCACAGAATATATATTCCCAGACAATCTGGGGTGCTCCTCGGAGCAAAGGGAAAAAATAGGGTATGACAACATTCTCAACGTACAAAATATCTATTTTAAAAAGTGTCAGTGTGTCTCCCAGTTACTTGAAAATATTCTTCTTCTTTTCAGAGGCAACAGTTTCTTTAGCATTACTGTCAACGGCGGCTACGTATCAAAAACGGCTTCCTGGTTTTTGTTGACAATTTCAAGCCTGATGGAACAGAAAAGGAAGTTCAGGTCCCTCAAACGCGACCCTTACGTGCCCAACGTCAAAGTAAGATCGGCCCTTCTTTGAAAACAAAGACTTGTGAGTCCCCCTAAGTCCAGGCTAAAGGAGAAGGGACTTTGGTGGCCGCCGAAGAAATCCCTGAGTCGCCACATTGCCCAGTTCTCCACCCCTAAACCTTTCCTTGGCCTGGATTTGGATAGCCCAGGCTAGCCTGACCTCATCAGATCTGGGAAGCAAATCCGGGGCAGACCTGGTTAGTACTTGGAGGGGAGACCATCAAGGAATTCCAGGGTCTCTATGCAGAGGAAGGCTAGGGGAAACCACCTCTATAAGTGGTGCAGAGGTTGAGAGTGGTGGACTCTAACCTGGAGAACCAAATTTGATTCTCCACTGCTTCACACGAGCGACAGACTCTTATTGGGTGAACTGGATTTGTTTCTTCACTCCTCCACATGGAGCCAGCTGGGTGATCTTGAGCTAACTGCAAACAATGTGAGATAGTAGAAACTCACTCATTTTTTTTCATCTGCTTAAACTGGTGGGGATGGGGAAGACATCGATACCCCCTGGTCCGCTCCCTGCTTAAAGCGACCTAAAGAGAGAAAGAAAACACAGTGATGAAAAACCAGGGAGCCAATATGGCTTTTTCATTTTCCTGCTCCTTTTCAGAATGCTTTTGCCCACGGTTGGGTGGCTCATCGACTGTGTCCATTCCAGGGTCAGTTGGATCTAGCCACAGTACCTTAGTTACATCTAGACTGAATTACTGCAATGCAGTCTACTTGGGGCTACCCTTGAAGACTGTTCAGAAGCAGCAGCTACTGCGGAATGCTGTGTAGCCAGACTGCTGACTGGGGGCCCAGCTATTGATACCTCTAACTCCAATACTACAGCAATTACAAGGGCTACCAATCCACTGCTGAGCCCAATTTAAGATGTTGGTCTTGACCTTAAAAGTCTTGCGTGGTTGGAGACTGGAATATATCGGAAGCACAGTATTTCCCATACACCCCTGCCCAAATGTTAAGAGGCTGTCCCATCAATCTATTTTATGTACTTTATCTCTATAGTAAGGTGCTTTGACTCCTTTGAGTAAGAAAGAAGGCCAATGTTTTTAATAAACAAACAAACAAACAAACAAACTATTCTGTTCTCCAAGTAAAACTGTTTCTGGTGCCCTCCCAGAACAGAGTGGGAGAGTCACAAGCAAGGTTTAACAGTTCAAATAAAAGGTTTATTGCTTAGAATAATGGAGACCCTAACTCCTCCCAGGGTCTGTCTAAAACTTGAAGATGTAGACTTTATTCTTTCTTGGGTCCTCTCAAGAAAGTCCACTTTGTCTTGGCTTTCTTCTGGGTTCCTTGAGTCTTTTATCTGGCTACTACTCTCTGTTAACCTTAACTTTATGCTCTCTATGCATCTTGGACGTGACAAAATACTGCTGCCTTCTAATTCCCTAGGCACCTTGAACTGACTGACTGACTGACTGAACAGGGGGATTACTGGGTAATAACAGGAACATAAAAGGGTAATAACAGGGTAATAGCAGGAAGACTGCCTCTTGGGAAACTTCTGAAAGGGACAGGGGATAATTCCCTTTGAAGACTATACAGAGAACGAAACCATGCTAACTATAGGGGTAGCTGATAACTTAATAAGGAAAATAATAAAGGCTTCTTTGGGGGGCATGATAAAAACGCCTCATGGACAGCCTGAAGACATATCCCCTGCTTCAATCATGAGTCCAGGGATAAGATCTGACCAGCGTTTCCTGCTCAACCACTTCTAGTTCCTCCTTTTCGGAGCCCCTGTCCGGTGCGGCTTCCTTTCATGCACGTCTCAGCACATTTCAGTGGTCAGAAGAATCCCAGGCTGTCTCTTCTCTCTTTTGCCAGTAGAAAAACTGGTGGGATCCACCTCCTCTGGTGCCCTTCCTGCCCCATTTGCCCTTCCTATCCCATAAGGTGGTATCAAAAGCACCAGGCCCCCCACATCTTACTCACGGACAAAGTAGTAAACCAGGACTCCGATCAGCACAGTGCCAGCCAAGGCCCCGATCCCGATTCCAACAATCACTCCCACAGTAAAAAAAGGATGTGGGGAAACAAGAGGTGAAACAGGAGGGGGTGAAACAGGAGGTGCTGAAACAGGAGGTGCTGAAACAGGAGGGGCTGAAACAGAAAATATACTTTCTCAGTCTTGAAGGAGTTGTATTATTCTATCTTGCCTGCACCTCGCTTCTGAGCCACAGAGCGTTTTTCAAATAGGTGTCGTCCATTCACTAGGTACATTTGGTTGCTGTGGCTTATTGTGGTGAAATGGGAAAGGAACAGTAGCAGCAAATCAATTGCAGAGGCCAGCAGTACGTGCTCATGCAAACACGCAGCCTGATACTGTGCTGTATCCCACCTCTGATGCCACCCCTCCCTCTCAGTGGCAGTGGCGTTGGAGGTTAAGAGCTCATGTATCTAATCTGGACGAACCGGGTTTGATTCAAAGCTGTGCCGCCTGAGCTGTGGAGGCTTATCTGGGGAATTCAGATTAGCCTGTACACTCCCACACATGCCAGCTGGGTGACCTTAGGCTAGTCACAGCTTCTCAGAGCTCTCTCAGTCCTACCTACCTCACAGGGTGTTTGCTGTGAGGGGGGAAGGGCAAGGAGATTGTCAGCCCCTTTGAGTCTCCTGCAGTTGAGAAAGGGGGGATATAAATCAAAACTACTACTACTACTCCCCTCCCCCTCCCCTTCTTCCTCTTCCTCTTCCTCTTCCTCTTCCTCTTCCTCTTCCTCTTCCTCTTCCTCTTCCTCTTCTTCCTCTTCCTTCCTTCCTTCCTTCCTTCCTTCCTTCCTTCCTTCCTTCCTTCCTTCCTTCCTTTTTCTTCCTTCCTTCCTTCCTCCCTCCCTCCCTCTCTCCTTCCTTCCTTCCTTTTCCTTCCTTCCTTCCTTCCTTCCTTCCTTCCCTCCCTCTCCCTGTGTCTATGTGTGCATATGTGTTTCACTTCCACTCGAGTTACTGCCTATGTACTGTTTTCACTGCTCATATCTGGCCATTTGAGTGAACATTCTAAGCAGCACGAACATTCTAAGGGTGACAGTTACACACAGGCAGCTACATGTCCGTTTTACCTGGGCCAGGTGTGAAATTTCTGGTATGTGAACATCTAAAAACAGTCTTGCCTGGCTGACTATAGTGGCTGGGAATTTTCAGAGGAATTGGCCCAGCAGTTACTGAGGTACACTATCATCAACAAAAACACTGTTAGCCTTTTATATATATCGATGTGATTAAGAACATAAGAACATAAGAACAAGCCAGCTGGATCAGACCAAAGTCCATCTAGTCCAGCTCTCTGCTACTCGCAGTGGCCCACCAGGTGCCTTTGGGAGCTCACATGTAGGATGTGAACGCAATGGCCTTCTGCGGCTGTTGCTCCCGATCACCTGGTCTGTTAAGGCATTTGCAATCTCAGATCAAAGAGGATCAAGATTGGTAGCCATAAATCGACTTCTCCTCCATAAATCTGTCCAGAAGCCCCCTTTTAAAGCTATCCAGGTTCAGTGGCCCATCACCACCTCCTGTGGCAGCATATTCCAAACACCAATCACACGTTCAAAGTGAAGAAGTGTTTCCTTTTATTAGTCCTAATTCTTCCCCCCCAAAGCATTTTCAATGAATGCCCCCCCTTGGTTCTAGTATTGTGAGAAAGAGAGAAAAATTTCTCTCTGTCAACATTTTCTACCCCATGCATAATTTTATAGACTTCAATCATATCCCCCCTCAGACGTCTCCTCTCCAAACTAAAGAGTCCCAAACTGCTGCAGCCTACTCTCCCTCATAGGGAAGGTGCTCCAGTCCCTCAATCATCCTTGTTGCCCTTCTCTGCACTTTTTCTATCTCCTCAATATCCTTTTTGAGATGCGGCGACCAGAACTGGACACAGTACTCCAAGTGCGGTCGCACCACTGCTTTATATAAGGGCATGACAATCTTTGCAGTTTTATTATCAATTCCTTTTCTAATGATCCCCATCAATTCCTTTTCTAATGATTAAAACAGGGGTCTCCAATATGGAGCCTCTGGCCATCACACTGCCTACGGCTACCTTTCCCGGCACCTGCCCAACACTTTTGGAAAGTGGGGCTTTCATCCAGCAAGGCTTCTCATTGGCCACTGCAAATTTGATTGAGTGGGCAGATTTTTTAAAACGTTGTTTTGGAAGCAGCTGCCACCACAGCACAAGGATCTTCACAGTGTGACTGAAAGCCATTTCGTGGCTGGTTCTACCTCTTGAGGCAAACAGCTGGAGGCAGCCATTTTGTGGATGGTTCTGCCTCATGTGGCAGCATGGATATAGGTAAGGGGGGGTTCTCGGGTTTGAAACCCCCCCCCCAATTCATGTCCGAAGCTCCGCCCCTGCATTTGTGGGTTTTTAAAACATTTTAGTGCTTTTTTGGTTTTTGGCCTGCAGGGGGCACATTGTTTGGGCTAGCTAGCACCACCAAACTTTAAGGGATTGTTTGGGGAACTTTCCTAATGATACTACCCAGGTTTGGTGAGGTTTGGTTCAGGGGGTCCAAGGTTATGGACTCCCAAAGGGGGTGCCCCCATCCTCCATTGTTTCCAATGGGAGCTAATAGAAGATGGGGGCTACACATTTGAGGGTCCATAACTTTGAACCCCCTGAACCAAACTTCACCAATCCTGGGATATATTATCAGGAGAGTCTCTTATTGATACCACCCAGGTTTTGTGAAGTTTGGTCAAGGGAGTCCAAAGCTATGGACTCCCAAAGGGGGTGCCCCATTGTTTTCAATAGGAGCTAATAGAAGATGAAGGCTACATCTTTGAGGGTCCATAACTTTGGACATTTTGTACCGAACTTCACCAAACCTGGGATGTACTATCAGGAGAGTCTCTTATTGATACCACCCAGGTTTTGTGAAGTTTGGTCAAGGGAGTCCAAAGCTATGGACTTCCAAAGGGAGTGCCCCATCCCCCACTGTTTCCAAAGGGAGCTAATAGGAGATGGGGGCTACACCTTTGAGGATCCATAACTTTGGACCCCCTGACCCAAACTTCACCAAACCTGGGTGGTATCATTAGGAGAGACTCCTTAAGATACCCTGAAAGTTTGGTGCTTCTAACTTAACCATTGCACCCCTGACAGCAGGCACCCCCCAAATTTCCCCAGATTCTCCTTTTAAATCCACCCCTTTCAGCATGGATTTAAAGGGAGAATCTGAGGTCCTCAGTTTAGAAGAAGAAGAAGAGTTTGGATTTATATCCCCCTTTCTCTCCTGTAGGAGACTCAGAGGGGTTTACAATCTCCTTGCCCTTGCTCCCTCACAACAAAAAACCTGTGAGGTGGGTGGGGCTGAGAGAGTTCCAAAAAGCTGTGACTAGCCCAAGGTCACCCAGATGGCATGTGTGGGAGTGCCCAGGCTCATCTGAATTCCCCAGATCGGCCTCCACAGCTCAAGTGGCAGAGCAGGGAATCAAACCCGGTTCCTCCAGATTAGAATGCACCTGATCTTAACCACTACGCCACACTGAAAGTGATGCTGTTTCAGGGTGGGCGATAATCCACCCCAAAACAGCATCCCTTTCAATGTTGTTTAACTATGGACCCCAGATTCTCCCTTTAAGGTGGATTTAAAAGGAGGATTTGGGCTCTCTAGTTTAAACACCATTGAAAGTTATGCTGTTTGGGGGTGGATTCCAGCATCACAGCGGCTGCCCGGGGGGGGGGGGGGGCAAAACTCAGATTTTGCACCAGGCTCCATTTTCCCTCTATGCCTCTGCCCAGAGGGGAGGGGCAGGGGAGGGCAGGGCAGGAGAGTCTGCCATCCCCAACCTCGGAGAGCTGCTTTTATAAGCGCAAGGAGAGGGGCGGGGCTTGGGGAGGCGTGGCCATGCACTAGGGGCAGGTGGGGGTGTGGCCCCACCCCTGAACCCCCCCATAAAAAATCTATACCTACGTCCCTGCTGTGAGGTGATCCATTTAGGGTCCCTTGCACGGTGTGCATGTTACACTCCCATTAGGGGGAAAGACAGGATATGTTAAAAAATGTTAACTTTGATTTCTTAAGAACACACCGATCATTAACTAAAACATTTATCCGAACCGAAACCACTCTAGCAGGTATATCATTCCTTTTTTCTTGCTGAGGTTCTATGTTAACCAAGATTTCAACCACTCTCAACTGTCTATAAAACTTGTCCGCTTAGGTCTAAGTTGATGTTAGCCAGTTAGTCAGTAGAGTTACACGGAAACAAATCAGGTTATCTGCTTTTTCATAAAGGTTAAAAGTTGAAGTTTGCCTTCTTCTCGTAAATCATACATGTATTTTGATTGGCTTGTCTGCGCTTATGTTGTCTCCTATTTAGTTACAAATTAGTAAAATGTTGATGTAAATTGTATGTTATCTTGGTTGTAACCTGCCATGAGCCCAGCTACCCTGTTTCCCCAAATATAAGACATCCCCGGAAAATAAGACGTAGTAGAGGTTTTGTTGAAGTGTGAAATATAAGGCATCCCCCAAAAGTAAGATGTAGCAAAGTTTTTGTTTGGAAGCATGCCTGACGAACAGAATACAGAAATATAAGACATCCCCTGAAAATAAGACATAGCGCATCTTTGGGAGCAAAAATTAATATAAGGCACTGTCTTATATTCGGGGAAACACGGTAGTACAGGGGAGGGTATAATATGCATAACATGTATTATTATTATTAAGAGAAAGATAAGATGGATATTTTTCTATAAATGTGCACTTCTGTGACAAGCAAATCAGATTTCTCTGGCTGGAAGTCTCATTTAATGTATTTTAATATTTGAATGTCTCAGTTAGTAGATAAATGCACCTTTTTACTAACTCTGTAATTTATAATGCCAATAAAGGCTTTGGAATTGGATTTCTTGGGAATATAAGACCCTGTCTTATTTTCAGGGAAACACAGGTACTTCTGTATTGTCGAAGCCTTTCACTGCTGGATTCAACTGGTTCTGGTGGGTTTTCCGGGCTGTGTGGCCGTGGTCTGGTGGATTTTGTTCCTAACGTTTCGCCTGCATCTATGGCTGGCATCTTCAGAGGCGTATCACAGATTCCAGAGGACTGAGGAGAAACAGCCCACCACCGGAAAAAATATTTCTACCATACATCAAGGGAATCACAGATCAAATAGGGAAACTGATGAAAAAGCATTACGTAGAGACCATCTTCAAACCCACCAGAAAAATACAGACCCCCTCACTTCTGCAGGAGTATATCACATACCCTGTAGCTGAGGAAAGATCTACATAGGAACTACAAAATGCAGCATTCAGACCCGTATTAAGGAACACAAAAGACACTGTCGGCTTAACCATCCTGAAAAATTTGCAGTTGCAGAACATGTGTTAAACAAAACTGGACATAACATTTTATTTGAGAACACTGACATTCTGGACAATTCAGAAGCTTACTATGTCAGACTGCACAGGGAGGCCATTGAAATTCACAAACACCAGGAGAACTTCAATAAGAAAGAAGAGATCGCTTAAAATTAGCAAGGCAGCCTGGCTCCCAGTAAAAAAATGGACTGATAAACCCCACCGCGCAATACACGTACCTCAACCACACCTTTGCATAGCAAGTTCCACCCAAACACTTAAAGATTGGTTCCCCACCCTGGGACATGGACAATATACCACACTAAACTTTCCCTTCTCACTTAGACACAGTGTGAAACAGACTTTTCTCTGTGATACGCCTCTGAAGATGCCAGCCACAGATGCAGGCGAAACGTTAGGAACAAAATCCACCACACCATGGCCACACAGCCCGGAAAACCCACCAGAACCAACGGGTACTTCTGTCTTTGCAACTGGACCCCTTGAGTCCAAGAAGGTAAGGCAGGATAGAAATTTAATCAAATGCAACAAAACAACCAGGTCGAGTTCATCCTGAACAAAAAAAAACAGCTTCAATGCCAGAATTACCATGAAGTATCAGGTCTCATTTCAGGCTACTGAAAAGGGTTTCATGCCTCTGGCTTGTTCTACTACCAGATCAGCAAATATATACAGTCAAACCAATACTGAAAAATTTGAGGCCAGCCAAGCCGAAAAAACAAGGACTGTATATATAGGGATACAAGGCAATGAGGTATAAGCAGTTAGTTTGAGTATCATTTCAATAGACACTTCATAAACCCTTCATAAAGATTATTCATAAAGATATATTGTGGCTATTTAACTGGATATAAAGGTAATAAACAAACATATAATGAGAGCACGTCATGAACATTGTCCATGAGGCACGCGAATGCGGCTGCTGTCGCCGTAGTTTCTTCATCACTTGCTGGAGCTGCTGCTGTCTACTACCACCATTCATCTTAATATTTTTGATTCATTGAATATTGGAGATACTGACTCTTTCAACTGACTGGTACACGCAATATGACTATTGCAGGTTTCGTGCCTCATGGACAATGTGTATGACATGCTCTCATTATATGTGTGTTTATTACCTTTATATCCAGTTAAATAATCACAATTACAGTACAGTACAGTAAACCTTTATTAGGCATAAATAATTCTGCATACAGTATGTTTTTACTTACTAAGTATTTACTTAGTGATGCATCTTCTGAGTTAACCTTTAGGGTCGCTACATATCTAGCGGAAGTAATATCCCAAAGACAGTACTAAAATGTGTCCCTCAATGTATCAAATCATCTAAATTACATTGATTTGATGTCTGAGGCCTAGGTCACTGTGGTGAACATGGGAAGTCATTCAAATCAGTTTTGATTAACATATGGATGTCGCGGTGTGTCTCCGGAGAGTTTGTGTATGATTTGTCCTAACTTGGTGTACTGGATTCCTCGTTGTATTGCTGTTTATCATACAAACATACTGTATGCAGAATTATTTATGCCTAATAAAGGTTTACTGTACTATAATCACAATATATTTGGGTGCTGTGTGGTTTCCGGGCTGTATGGCCGTGTTCTAGCAGCATTCTCCCCTGACGTTTCGCCTGCATCTGTGGCTGGCATCTTCAGAAAGCCTTCGACAATACAATCACAATATATCTTTATGAATAATCTTTATGAACGGTTTATGAAGTATCTATTGAAATTATACTCAAACTAACTGCTTATACCTCATTGCCTTGTATCCCTATATTTTTATTTATTTATTTATTTATATTTTAGATTTCTAGGCCGCCTCTTCCCCGAAGGATACTTGGAATAGTTTATTGGCATACAGTCCTTGTTTTTTTCGGCTTGGCTGGCCTCAAATTTTTCAGTATTGTTCTACTACCAGCCATTCTTATGCTGCCTTTTAAAAGCGGTTTCACTGAATCCTTCTTAAGTGTCAGCTGCCAAGAACAGGGAAGGAGGGGGAGGGCACAGAAATAATGAATCTTCCAACACTCGGACTATTTGGGTTGAAAATTCAACGTTGGGGTTTGTGTTAAGTCAGATTTTAAGATTAAAATCCCAGAGTCAGTTGCCAAGAATGGGTCAAGAGGCAGTCACTGAAACACACTAAATGATTCAATCCAAAAATTGCAGATTTTCTGACATTCTAATTATACTCTGTCTCAGAGAAATATGTTAGTACAGTCGGTTGAGGTACAGCAGTCAAGAAAACTGTATGCTTCCGCATTAGAAAATAGTCCCCAACAAATATGAGACTTATCAGTCATATTTATGCGATGTCTTTGTCGAAACCATTATTTTGTGCATTGTTGACCATGATACTTTTATACAAGAGAATTTATAGTTCATTGAATGACTATCACCAATTCTTTCAACTGGATAGATAGTCCAACTGCCTAGCTAGGTAGGCAGGTGGAGAATTAGAACCTCAAATGAAACTCCTGAGAAACAGCCTGGCTTTGGATACTTGGAATAGTTTATTGGCATATTATTAGAATGGTTCAACCTCCTAAGGCTGGGGGTGGGGGGGGGGGAATTGGGGCGCACCCAAATTCATGGCAGCAGGGGTGATTTCACCCTCTGTAACTGTTATGCACCACTGTCCTCAAAAGCACAACAGTTCGTGCTTCCCAGGGGGAGGTGGGACTTGCTCCTGCTTTCCAGCAGCCGTTATCCCGGTTGGGCAGGAGGAGGGGGGGGGATGAGACCCAAGGGACTCAGGTGGGGCGACAGCCCCTTCCTGCCTGTTGGAAGAAAGGGACTGTACGCTGTTTCCTGCCTCATCCTACAGAGGGGTTTTTTACTAGCGAGCTAGTGGCTAGATAGGGACTTAGGAATTTGTCACCTTTACCCTATCATGCTGACTCTATCCCTTTGATGTAGACTGATACTCTTAGGGACTTCCTCCCTTGCTTCCGCCTTCTTCTCGGACACTCTCCATTACTCTTACTTTCACCATGCCTAGGGAGAGGATGTGTCTCCTACGCATCCGCCTCCATCCAGCTAGATTAGACTAGATCAGTGATGGCGAACCTATGGCACGGGTGCCAGAGGTGGCACTCGGAGCCCTCTCTGTGGGCACGTAGGCACAGAGTTTGTCATGTGGGGGGTGGAAAATCACCACACACACACACACACACACACACACATCTAGGCTGGCCTGGGCCACTGAGCACAACGTGCGCACACCACGGTGAGCAGGGAGGACTCAGCTGGCGGGCCTGGTGCCTATGCTCTGGGTGGCTGCTGCCCGAAGGCGGGGGGTGCAGAGGAGGCAGAGATGCTAGAGAGGCACAGAGCGGTGCACACGGGACTTGCTGGAGGCTAGAGCAGGCTGGCCCCGGCTCGAGCGGGTGGGGCGGAGGAAGAGGGAGCTAACCAGTTTTTTCTGAACTGAAACCTCAGCATTCAGGTTAAATTGCTGGGTTGGCACTTTGCGATAAATAAGTTGGGTTTGGGTTGCAATTTGGGCACTCGGTCTCAAACAGGTTCGCCATCACTGGACTAGATAGTGAACCTCTCTCTCCACCTTGCTATCCAGAATGGAGTTCACTAATAAATACTCTTTTTATTAGATAAGAAACGACAAATGACTCCGATTTTCTTTTGCGTCTGAAGTTCTCTCTAGCAAGCTCAACCACGTGTTTGTGCCCAGGTAAGCTTCCCTGTGTTCAGCCTCTGTGCCACTCTGCTACTTTTCAAGGGATACACACGCACCAGGTGTGGATCTTCCGACACTGCCAAGGCAAAGAAGGTGGAGAACCGTCGCCCGGGGAGGGGAGGGGCGCCCACTCCGGAGCCGGGCGACCCACCTGGGCTGCCGTGTTGGAGGGGCTCAGGGCGGGGCTCCGTCATCCTCCCCCCGCCCCCCACACACAGGGTCCAGATCCGTCTCACCTGCGAGCAGCGCGGCTGGCCAGGAGCTGTGCCGTCTGGGCGACCCCCCAGCGGGCCAGGGCCCCTCCGCCCCCCGCCTGCCCATGGAGGGGCTCGGCTCGCCGCCGCCTCCGCCTGCCGGGGGGGGGGGGGAACGGGGCCAGCGCGGAGTAGGCGCCCCGCATCTTTCGGATCCCGGACGAGCGCCCCCAGCGGGCGGACGGGGAAGGTCACCCCAGCGAGTCATCCTTTCGATTTGCGCGGGCGGGCGCGGGAAGGATTTGCGCTGCAGGGCAACTGCCTGGTGGATCGCGCCCCATCTTGACGCTTGACCTCCCTTCCTTTTTGTTCTGAATCAGGCCGAGGTTGCATAAGTGCAAAGGGTATAAGACGGATAATTGAGGCAGGGAAGTCTTTGCACTTTTCTCAGCTTCCGCAGAATCGGGAACCCCCCCCCCCATCTCGTGATGTCAGGGTGCACCGAAGCAGTCAAGTGCCACAGATCAGCCGGTTCTTTGTTACATGTCGATCTCCCTTCTGTTTATGCCGGTTCAGGGCAACTAACAGCAGCTGCAGACTGGATAGGTAGCTACGCATCACCCAAATGAATCATGCTGTCCGTTATCGCCCGGATATTCATTTAAAATACCCGCTATGGTGGTCCAGGAAACTGCCTGAGTTCTCTCAGCCAACTTCTACAAGTTCCCCAGAACAAGGACCCCTCTCTCCTGCCACAGATTCTGCTCCTCTTGGTAGCTGACCTGGGCCCTTTCCCCACTTACCTTTTTCCGAGGGCTGCTGCCCGCAATTCCCAGTGCGCGGCATCCCTGGCGCGCGCCCGGGCGTCCCCACGGGGTCATCAAAAGGCGCCCTTTGAAAGAGCGCCAGGGATGCCTCGGGCTGAGGGGCGCGACAGCAGCAGCGTCGGGGCGGCTGCGCTGTCGCCGCCCCTCTCAGTGGGGAGTGCCGAGGGGCCCTGCGCGAGTAGCGCAGGGCTTAAGATAAGTGGGGAAAGGCCCCTGGAGAGCTTCCCAAACAACCTCCCAGCCACTCTGTCTGCCCTCCTGGCTCCTGCTCTCCATAATACTGAAAACACTGCGCACACACACACACACAGTTGGTTTTGTAGCAGGTTCTATTTAATGAAAGCAGACACACAGAAATGGGAGTATGCCATTTGCACATTTAATTATAACAACTAGATGTTTAGACGGACTCGTCAGTTGAAGTTTGTGTTGCCAGTAGTTTGTGTTGTTTTAGAAAAGGTAAGATCACAAGGTGGGGGAGAAGCTCAAACGCAAATATTCCAAACTGGTGCAGAACCACTTTCTGTTTTATTTTCTCCCAAAAAGAGCATGTAGTTCAATGTGCAACTGGTTGCTGAAAGCTCAGAATATGTATTTCTAGACAATCTGGAGCCCCTCTGAGCTAAAAGAACAGGAAGGGTAGAAAGAACTTTTCTTTCATTTTGATTTTAAAAAGTGTCAGCGTGCTCCTTCCTGTCAATGGAAAAATATTTATTTCCTTCTTTCTTTCCTTCTTTTTTCAATCACAGCAATTTCTTTTCCATTACTGTCAATCGTTGCTACATATCAAAAATGGCTTCCAGGCTTTAGTTGACCATTTCAGACCTGATGGAACAGAAAAGGAAATTCAGGTCCCACAGATGTGACCTCGGCATGCCCAATGGCATAGTGGTTAAGAGCGGGTGTACTCTAATCTGGAGGATCCGGGTTTGATTCCCCACTTGGCTGCCTGAGCTGTGGAGGCTTATCTGGGTGACCTTGGGCTAGTCACAGTTCTTCGGAGCTCTCTCAACCCCACTTACGTCTCAGGGTGTTTGTTGTGAGGGGGGAAGGGAAAGGAGTTTGTAAGCCCCTTTGAGTCTCCTTACAGGAGAGAAAGGTGGGGATATAAACCCAACTCTTCTTCTTCTTCAATGTCAAAGTATGCTTCACATACACATCTAGGCTGGCCTGGGCTGCTGGGCTCGATTATTAGCATTAAACCTAAGACCTAGTTTTGGGGAAGCAGGGTAACTGTTAAACCTCACTGATTTTCATGTGAAGAACTAAAGCATGATCCTTTACCTGGGAGTAAGCTTGGTTGCTGGCAATGGGGCTTACTTCTGAGTCATGATTCACCCATTGGAAGAGTTGCACAGTTGCTTCAAAGCAAAGCCACCGACTACCACCAAGCTTACTCCTGAGTAACGCATGCCTAGGAGTCAACCGTTTTTTCTAAACTAAAACCTCAGTATTCAGGTTAAATTCGTCGTTGGCACTTCTATGTAAATAAGTGGGTTTTGGGTTGCAATTTGGGCACTCGGTCTCGAAAAGGTTCGCCATCACTGCCCTAAGCTGAGGCCAAAGGAGAAGGAACTTGAGTGGCATCCGCAGAAATCCCAGAGTTGCCGCATTGCCCAGATCTGAACCCCTAAACCTTTCCTTGGTCTGGACTAGGATGACTCAGGCCAGCCTGATCTCATCAGATCGCAGAAGCAAATGAGGCCAGTACTTGGATGGGAGGCCATCAAGGGAATGCAGGGCTGTTGTGTAGAGGCAGGCAATGGTAAACCACCTTGCCACATTTACTGGTTTGCCATAAGTTGGCTGTGACTTCATGGAACTCTATCTATCTGTCTGTCTGTCTGTCTGTCTGTCTGTCTGTCTGTCTGTCTGTCACCTACCTGCCTACCTACCTACCTACCTGCCTGCCTGCCTGCCTGCCTACCTACCTACCTACCTACCTACCTACCTGCCTGCCTGCCTACCTGCCTACCTACCTACCTACCTACCTACCTACCTACCTACCTACCTACCTACCTACCTACCTACCTACTCCATTTCTTATTTTCATTTCTATTTATTTTATTTATTTATTACAGGCGATAATCGCCTCCTCAAGGCTCAGGGCGTGAACATGAATATACCAATAGAGCACCAATACAATCAATAAATCTCAAATCGTTAAATAAATCATAGTAATGGCTCTATAGTCTTGAATCATTAAAACACCATTAAAAGCAGCGTGTTAATATCAAATACAATAAATAATACAAGAGGCGACCTACTAACCAATCCCCTAAAAGAGGGGAGGGATGGCAGGATCCACAGATGTTAACGGGGCATCAGCGCCATCCTCCCCAAAGGCCTGGCGGAACAGCTCAGTCTTGCAAGCCCCTGCGAACTCATTGAGATCCGGTGAGGCCTGCCACACAGCTGGAGGGAGAGCGTTCCACCAGGCGGGGGCCAGAGCTGTATCTATCTATTTATTTTTTCAACTTATATACTGCCCAACCCCTGAAGGGCTTTAGACAGGGAAACCTTTCCAGGTATCTCTTTCCTGTCTCATCTACAGAGGGAATTCTCTGGGGCCCAACCCCATTCTCTTTCAAGCACCCTTTAGATCCATACAGCTGCTTCGAAAAAGCTTTAATTTCTACCCCCAGCAATACAAACTCACTCACCGCCGACTGCTTTGCAGAAACAGGTAGGGAAGAGTTCGGCCCCCTCTGGGGCACTCTTTGACCCCAGCAACCTGAAGGGGGAAAGAAAACACAGCGAGTGAAAATTGGGCAGCCAGTTTTGGGCGGTCGTGGGTTTTAAACCTGCCCCAGTTTGGAGTGCTTTTACCTTCGTGCAGCTGGTTAGTCAGCTGTGTCCACTGCAGGGTCATTCGCATCTAGACAAAGTGATCCATGCCGTTGTTTAACTGACTACTGCAATACACTCTAGTTGGGGCTACCCTCGAAGACTGTTTGGAATCGGGAGCTATTGCAAAACGCTGGTCGGGTGGGCAGCTCTTGAGATTTATGACCCCAATGCTACAGCAATTGCACCAGCTACCAATCTGCTGCTGAGCCCAATTTAAGATGTCGGTCGTAAGAGGTTAAGAGCTCGTGTATCCAATCTGGAGGAACTGGGTTTGATTCCCAGCTCTGCCGCCTGAGCTGTGGAGGCTTATCTGGGGAATTCAGATTAGCCTGTACACTCCCACACACGCCAGCTGGGTGACTCCAAGCAGTCACAGCTTCGAGCTTCAGCCCCACCTCCTCGCAGAGGGTGTTTGCTGTGAGCGGGGAAGGGCAAGGAGATTGTCAGCCCCTTTGAATCTCCTGCAGGAGAGAAAGGGGGGAGATAAATCCAAACTCTTCTCTTCTTAAAAGTCTCACGTGGTTTAAGACTGGAGTATCTGAAGCATAGTCTTTCTTTGTACATTCCTGCCCAGGTGTTAAGAGGCTGTCCCACCAATCAAGGAAGTTTGGCTGGGGGGGTACATGAAAAAGGGCTTTTCACTGGCATTATGCCACAGCCTTCCCAGGGAGGCCTACCTGACTCCCTCCCTCTTGTTCTTTAGGAGGCAACTGAGGATGGTTGTATGTATTGGCGAAGGCTTTCGCGGCCAGAATCACTGGAGTGTTGTGTGGTTTCAGGGTGCCTGTATGGCTGTGTCCTACTAGCACTTTCTCCTGATGTTTCGCCTGCATCCATGGCTGGCATCTTCAGAGGATCCCCTGAAGATGCCAGCCACAGATGCAGGCGAAATGCCAGGAGAATAAGGCTTTAATGAAAAAGGATTTTTTTTTCTCACTGGCATTATGGAATAGCCTTCCCAGGGAGGCCTGCCTGACTCCCTTACTCTTGATGTTTAGGAGGCAAATTAAGATGGTTTTACTTAGAGGAGTGCATTTGATCAATGTACGAACAATTTTTTTTTGCTAAAACATCTTTCCTGGATCTCAACGGAAAACACCGCTGGCATTAACCAGTTGGGTTTTATGAAGGGAAAGGCTATGTGGGGTCACTCTCCAACTTTGAAATCCTGATTTCAAAATATGTAAAGATGGGTAAATCTAATCTCTACCCTGTTTCCCCGAATATAAGACATCCCCAGAAAATAAGGCGTAGTAGAGGTTTTGCTGAAGTGCGAAATATAAGGCATCCCCCGAAAGTAAGACGTAGCAAAGTTTTTGTTTGGAAGCATGCCTGACGAACAGAATAAATACAGAAATATAAGACATCCCCTGAAAATAAGACATAGCGCATCTTTGGGAGCAAAAATTAATATAAGACACTGTCTTATATTCGGCGAAACACGGTATGTAGCTTTTATTGATCTTAAAGGGGCCTTTGGTTCTGTGGGCCAAGCTAATGAAGCTTGGTATAAATCTGAGGCTTTTTTTTGTTAATAATGTCCCTATACAAAAACCCTTCTTGCCAGGTGAGAAGTGATCCCGCACGAGCCCATTTGACTCCCCAAATTCTGGTATCCCCGGGTGTCAAACAGGGGTGTATGTCGGCCCCTGTATAGTTTAATCTTTTCCTTCACGATTTTGCTTTGTTTTTGTTGAATGTTAATTCTCATTGCCCGCATTTGGAAAATGTCCCTGTGCCTTCTATATGCAAATGATGCGGTCGTTTTATCTCATTCAAGCTATTACTTAAATGATATCAGATCCTCTGAAGATGCCAGCCACAGATGCAGGCGAAACGTCAGGAGAGAATGCTGCTAAAACATGGCCATACAGCCCAGAAACCACACAGCACCCCAGTGATTCTGGCCGTGAAAGCCTTCGACAATACTTAGGGATTGTTTTTCATCATCAACCAGGCTGGTCCAAACATAGAGATAAGATCATGAAGAGCAGTCGAAATCTGTCAGCTGCCGTTCAAAAGTTCTTTTTCCACAGTGGTGGTAAATTTATCCCGGCAGCTTTGAAATTATTCAACATGGTCCAACTCTTTATTAATTTATATTCCAGATGCTATGGATCCTATCATTCCCGCCAGCATGGCCAATTGGCCATGCTGGCAGGGGCTGATGGGAATTGTTGTCCATAACATCTGGAGTGCCAAAGGTTCGCCACCACTGACCTATTATAATTATATGGAGTCCCTAGATGGATTCCTGCTTGGAAGCCCTCTCTTGAACATATCCAATCTGGTTTTCTTTATAAAATGTTTGGGTCCTCCGTTGTGTCCCTTATGCTGTCCTTTCTTTGGAGGCGGGACAGCATCTTTTAAGAACTAGAGGTTGGGTCGCAACTTTTACATTCTAGCTGCTCGACTTCTGGCAGCCAGCCTCTATGACATAGATAAGAGTCTTATCTATGACTAAGACTCATGTCACAGATTGCTTAAAGATTGCTTTCCCTTTTAAGCAATCTTTGGGGAATTGCCCCTTTAAGAAAGTCATAGAGGTGGCTGCCGGAGTGGCAGCCTGGAGCCAGCCTGGGTAAGTCCAGGGCGACTGCTGAGAAGGAGGGGCTGTGCGAGTAAGCGCTGTGGCGCTTGCTCGTGAGTAAGCTGCGGGGCTTACTTGTGAGCAAGCAGGGCGCTCCTGGGGGGTGGCGCCCGGAGGGTTTTTGATGTCCGGCCACCATTTGGACCCAGTACTCCTCTGGTTGCATTTGTTATCTTGTGGGGACATGACTATTGCTATTACTATCTGTAGCCGACCTTGGGGCGCCTTAGCTCCCGGGATTGTTTTTCACAACATTCCTGGGAAAGCGGGGAGGGGGGACTTGCAACAAGATAAAGGGGATGGCAAAGGCCAGGTTTATCAGAACAGGCTTTAGCAATCTTGAGTCCTCTGATGCTTTATCAACTGATCAACTGATCTACTGATCAACAATTCAGAGTCCGTTTATTGGCTTGAGGTTCGAGACCTAACACTATGAAGACACGACCCCTAGAGAATCACAGCATGAGGTTTTTTTTAAAAAAAACAGAATGACCACAGAAAGGTAGCCGGGAATCGTATCCAGGGGATGAGTATGAACAAACAGGGAGGAGGGAATTGAAAACGTTTTGAAAACGTTTTCAGACTGTTTTCAATGGTGTGTGTGGAATCCTCAGAGTCCTCGGCAATCCTCAGGGTCCTCAGCAAGGCCTTTTCAGTGGTCAGAAGAATCCCAGGCCACCTCGTCTCCCTTTTGCCAGTGGAAAGGGAGATCCACATCCTCTGATGCCCTTCCTGTCCCATAAGGTGGTAACACAACCACCAGCCCCCCACGTCTTACTCACAGACAGCGTAGTAAAGCAGGGCTCCAATCAGCGCAGTGCCAGCCAAGGCCCCGGCCACGATCCCGACAACCACGATCTTGTCCAAAGCATGAGTGTCTGAAACAGGAAAGTGTCTTTTTTTGAACCCAGGAAAGCTCTTCTGAAGCAGCAAGCTTTCCCTGAAAATATGCCATCATTTCATATTTTAATTTATTAAAAGGTGTGTTTAAAACGGGTTGGCCCTAGTGCCTACTGACATCTTTTACTGGCGCCCACCAAACCTTTTTAGAAAGTGGGGCTTTTGCCCAGCAAGGCTTCTCATTGGCCGCTGGAAGTTTGGTGGACTGGGCAGATTTTTTTAAAAAATGTTGCTTCGGCATCAGCTGATACCACAGAACAAGGATCTTCACTGTGGGGCTGACAGTAAGCTGCAGCAGCCATTTTGTGGCTGGTTCTGCTTCCCAAGTCAGTCATTTTCTGGCAGCCATTTTGTGATTGAGCTCACTGTGTTGTGTCAGAATTCCAAAGGTGCCTGCAGGCTCCAAGAGGGGGGGGGGACCCCTGGTTTAAAGGCCTCTGTGTCATTGGTCATGCTGCTATTATTATTATTATTATTATTATTATTATTATTATTATTATTATTATTATTATTATTATTATTATAGTGATACAAAAACAGTTATACACAGCAAACAAGATCAATATGCTGGATTTTGTATTACATCACACGTCGGACACTTCCCAAGCATCTAGGACTGTGTGATGTATCGACGAATAATGCGTGCAGCGCCGAGTAGGGCGGCCTTTTGCAGCTGACATATGGTGATTTTGTCAGCGCCGATTGTTTTTAAGTGCCATCCAAGGTCTTTAGGCACTGCACCCAGTGTGCCGATCACCACTGGGACTGTTCTGCTTCCCAGGTGGTTATTTAGGTGCCCTGCACCCGGCCAAAGCAGAGTGTAAGACTCACTGACCCAGTTAACAGTTCAACACTTAAAGCTTTAATTGTAACAACGTTGACTGACCCCGACTCCTCCCAGGTCTAACTAAATAATGGTTACTTTGTTGCAGAAACTTTCTGTTGACTGGAACTTATTAACATAAATGCTGTGAGCCTATAACATCTTTGACTGTCTAACTTGTTGCTGTCACCCAGCTTCCGTTGGCCCCTAACTGCCAAAATCAGATGGGTTGCTGGGTAATAACTGCCGTAGAACACCAGCCCTGGGGCTTCTTAAAGGGACAGAACTAAATTAGGTTCCCTCCCATTGAATACTATACAAAACATAGCTCAACCCATACCAACTGTGGGGAAACTAAATCTTAAAGGGGAAATAAACAAAGGCTCTGTGGGGGCATGACAGGGACCACCTTTACTGGTTTGTGCCAGAGTCTTTGTAGTTCAGTCCTTAAATCTGTGTATCGTGTAAGCTTTTCCAGTTGCTTCTCATCAATTCTGCTTATTATTATTATTATTATTATTATTATTATTATTATTATTATTATTATTATTATTATTATTATTATTGTTGTTGTTGTTGTTGTTGTTGTTGTTGTTGTTGTTGTAGTAGTAGTAGTAGTAGTAGTAGTAGTAGTAGTAGTAGTAGTAGTAGTAGTAGTAGTAGTAGTAGTAGTAGATTTCACAGCTGCCAGATCTTTAGCTGGTTGTTGGCCTTCATTACAATTCGAGCCTCACCCAGAGGCCTAGGAAGTTGTAATGTATCGGTGTAGTATTCGTGCAGATCCCAGCAGGGCTGCCTTCTGAATTTGACCGATGTTAATTTTGTCAATTCGAAGATGTTTCAAGTGCTGCCCTAGTGTTTTCAGGATGGCGCCCATTATTATTATTATTATTATTATTATTATTATTATTATTATTATTATTATTATTATTATTATTATTATTATTATTATTATTATTGTTGTTGTTGTTGTTGTTGTTGTTGTTGTTGTTGTTGTTGTTGTTGTTGTTGTTGTAGTAGTAGTAGTAGTAGTAGTAGTAGTAGTAGTAGTAGTAGTAGTAGTAGTAGATTTCACAGCTGCCAGATCTTTAGCTGGTTGTTGGCCTTCATTACAATTCGAGCCTCACCCAGAGGCCTAGGAAGTTGTAATGTATCGGTGTAGTATTCGTGCAGATCCCAGCAGGGCTGCCTTCTGAATTTGACCGATGTTAATTTTGTCAATTCGAAGATGTTTCAAGTGCTGCCCTAGTGTTTTCAGGATGGCGCCCATTATTATTATTATTATTATTATTATTATTATTATTATTATTATTATTATTGTTGTTGTTGTTGTTGTTGTTGTTGTTGTTGTTGTTGTTGCTGTAGTAGTAGTAGTAGTAGTAGTAGTAGTAGTAGTAGTAGTAGTAGTAGTAGTAGTGGTAGTAGTAGTAGTAGTAGTAGTAGATTTCACAGCTGCCAGATCTTTAGCAGGTTGTTGGCCTTCATTACAATTCAAGTCTCACCCAGAGGCCTAGGAAGTTGTAATGTATCGGCGTAGTATTCGTGCAGATCCCAGCAGGGCTGCCTTCTGAATTTGACCGATGTTAATTTTGTCAATTCGAAGATGTTTCAAGTGCTGCCCTAGTGTTTTCAGGATGGCGCCCATTATTATTATTATTATTATTATTATTATTATTATTATTATTATTATTATTATTATTATTATTATTATTATTATTATTATTATTATTATTATTATTATTATTATTACTATTATTACTATTATTATTATTATTATTATTATTATTATTATTATTATTATTATTGTCGTCGTCGTCGTCGTCGTCATCATACACATACCAACATAGCACAAGTGTCTGGAATTCATCTCTGAATATCGAGTCCTTCCCAAGGACCTAGGATATTAGAGGTATTTGCGTAGGATGTGTGCAGTTCCTAGAAGTGCTGCTTTCTGCAGCATGTGGACTGATGTTCTGTCCAAGTTCAGGCTTTCCAGATGCTTTTCAATGTTTCTTGGGATTCCTCCTAGTTGCCGTTGTTGTTATTTATTAAACTTCATAGACCGCTCAACCCCTGGAGGGCTCTGAGCGGTGCACAAGGCCACGACAAGGCGACAAAACAATAAATGCAAAAGCAAGAATATATTAAAACCCTTAAATTACATCGCAGTGTCAACATAAAATGTCTTTCAGTTTACAGAGAATGGCATTATTTGCGGTGCCTGATCCTAAGAGTAAACTGCAGCGCCGGCAAAGCTGGGAATGATGGAACCATGGTACGGGGGCATCAGGAGGGGGCAGGCAATCCGCGGCTGGCTTCCCCAAAAGCCCAGTGGAACAACTCCGTTTTGCAGACCCTGCGGAGCTCACCAAGGTCCTGCAGGGCCCTAACATATGATGGAAGAGTGTTCCACCAGGCAGGGGCCAGGGCCGTAAAGGCCCTGGCCGGGGTTGAGGCCAGCCGCATCACTGAAGGGCGGGGGACCACCAGCAGATTGGCCTCTGCTGAACGAAGAGGCCTACTTGGGACACATGGGGTAACATGGTCACGAAGGGCCCCAGGCCACGAAGGGCCTTAAAGGCACCTGAGTCTGCAAACTGGTCCTTGGCTCTGACTGGCGTTTGGCAGGTTGCCTGCAGGGTGATCAATTTAGGGTCCCTTCCAAGGTGTACATGTTACGCTCCAATTGGGGGAAACACAGGCTGCACAGAAAAGGCTGACTTCTATTTCTTGAAAGCTCACCAAAGATATCCAAATCGCTTCTGCACTGAAGTCTGCTAACTGCCAGGTCCAACTGCCACGCCCCTTTCCCCCAGAATGCTACATGATTAAAGGCAGTGGTGGGATTCAAATAATTTAACAACTGGTTGTTTACAAGCACCATTTTAACAACCGGTTCTGCCGAAGTGGTGCGAACCGGCTGAATCCCACCACTGGTTAAAACAAGTGAACATGAAATTACATCAACTGTGACTCCATCTCCCATGAGCCCAGAGTGGCACAGTCGGCCTTAGCACATGCCACATTTCATCTACACCGTCCACATTTTTGTGCCTCCCATCCGATTGGGCGAATGGATCCTTCTGGTAGGCTATATACACAGGCCACCTGCATTTGTTCCTTCCTATGCCCAACTCCATTTCCCTTCATGGGACCAAAATTACCCCCTTTTATTGAACCTAGAGTCAACAGTCTGATCACACAACCATTCCCTTCCAAACTGCCTTTTCAGAGATCATAGGGCGATCCCCTGGATCCAGAGAGATCCCTTATTCGAGTCCCACGTACACAAGGATCAGAATCTCCCACGCCCTGTCCAGAAGTTTGCTCCGCAAGCCATGTTTTCCTGCCACTAATGGTGGAAGAGTGGAGGAAGGGGAAACTTATCTTGTATTTTGTCTTGGGATTTTTTGCCACCAAGTGGAAGTTGACATACGGCAACCCTTCATGGGGTTTTGAAGGCTAGAGATGAGCAGAAGTGAACTTATTGGGACCCATTAATTCAAGAGGACCATCTCATCTCCGAGGCGGTGAAAAGAGCAGCCACCAGGAAGACCGCTCTTGAAAGGTTGCATTTGGACCAAGTCCAATTGGGCCTCACAGGAAACACTCCAGACTCCTTCCTGAAGCGGAGCAAAGGAAACTTCTCTGGATGGGGTGAAGGGTTTGAACACTGGGAAGCTAAGAAATTATAAAGAAAACAGTACCGGAGATTTTTACTATCACATCCCCTCTTTCACCGAAACCACTCCCGCTCTTTGTGACAGAGTAGAGTCCGGAATTCTGCACAGTCAAGTTTCTGACATGCAAGGAACACTTTGGAAGTACCGTCTCCCGCCCGGTATAGCCTGGACCTTTCTCACGCTGTGGAACCCCAAGTGGGAAATACATGAAGATCCATTGGAAGTTTCGACTCCAAACACACCGGGTAAAGTTGGGCCTTCCTCCAGGAACTAGAGTGAGGTTGTCTCCTACCATTGGCTGGGATGGTTCCATTGTGACAAGAATTTTGGAGTCGGAGCTTTGGGCTTCAATCAGCGGGAAGCAAGAAGTCAGAATGGCGGCTGTTTGGGGTGGGGAAGGAAAAGGGAGCCTTCAGTATGTAATATCAACATTGCTGCCATTTGCCAACCTTGTGAAAACTTAAGCAACAGTTACAGTTTTATCCAGGCCTTGAAAACAAAGGGGCTGGTTGCTGACTACGGTCGATTCCATATCCCTTGTTTCTGAATCTGAGGCCCCTTCCGCACATGCAAAATAATGCGTTTTCAAACCACTTTCACAACTGTTTGCAAGTGGATTTTGCCATTCCGCACAGCTTCAAAGAGCATCGAAAGCAGTTTGAAAGTGCATTATTCTGCATGTGCGGAATGAGCCTGAGTCTATTTTATTCTGTTTTGGTCCTTCGCATGGGTGCCTGTTTTCCATGAAGAAGAAGGAGGAGGAGTTTGGGTTTATATCCCCACTTTATCTCCTGTAGGAGACTCAAAGGGGCTTACAATCTCCTTGCCCCAGAAACCGAGAAAGCATAATAATAACAGGTTACATCCTTCATTTTTGAATCTGGGTCTGTTTTATTCTGTTTTTGTCCTTTGCAATGGGTGCCCGTTTTCCGTGAAGGAAACAATCCGTTTTCTTTCTGCCCCTTCCATCCAACTCCCGATTTGTTTTTTTACCAATGCAAACAGACACAAACATCCCGGGGTTTTTTTGGTTCTGATTGGCTGTTCCATCAGCACAGTCCTCTTGGGGTCTGCAACCTGCGGCTCTCCAGATGTTCATGGACTACAATTCCCATCAACCCCTGCCACCATAGCCAATTGGCCGTGGAGGCAGGGGCTGATGGGAATTGTAGTCCATGAACATCTGGAGAACTGCAGGTTGCAGACCCCAAGGGAATGCTTCTGGTTGGTGGAGAATCTCCAGCAGCCTCAAGAGCACAAGCAAGACCTCCCCCTCCCATTTCTAAACGGGGGAGGAGTTTAGGGCTTTGAAATGACAACACATGTAAACATGAAGCATGCACCCCTCCCTTAACGTTGTGATATACAAAATAATAAAATCTGTCCAAAAAGGGAACAAAGTTATATGTCCCATCCACATCCAAAGGTGTGCTCTGCCTAGCTGCGTGCTCTGAGCACCCCCCCCCCCCAAAATTAAAAGAAATGTTTGTTGTGACTCCATTACTGTACACATTTGGGTGAAATGACACTCACAAGAAGAAGAAGAAGGAAAAGAAGGAGAAGAAGGAGAAGAAGAATAAGAAGAGGAGGAGGAGGAGGAGGAGGAGGATTTTGGATTTATATCCCCCCTTTCTCTCCTGCAGGAGACTCAAAGGGGCTTACAATCTCCTTGCCCTTCCCCCCCTCACAACAAACACCCTGTGAGGTGGGTGGGGCTGAGAGAGCTCCGAGAAGCTGTGACTAGCCCAGGTCACCCAGCTGGTGTGTGTGGGAGTGTACAGGCTAATCTGAATTCCCCAGATAAGCCTCCACAGCTCAGGCGGCAGAGCTGGGAATCAAACCCGATTCCTCCAGATTAGATACACGAGCTCTTAACCTCCTACGCCATCCCCCAACTCACAAATCTGAACACAGCAATGGGCCATGCCACACAACAGAAATAAATGTTGGAAAACATTTTCAGAATGCTTTCAAAATGTTTTACTACTGCTATGAAAACATTTTATGGTGTTGGATCCAGTCCCCCCCCCCCCAAATTGGGGGAAACAGCATCACTTTCCATGTTATTTCAACTGGGGACCCCAGATTCTCCCTTTAAGGTGGATTTGAAAGGAGAATCTGGGCTCCCTCGTTTAAACAAGGGATGTTGGAATCCACCCCCAAACAGCATCACTTTCAATGGTGTTCAAACTGACCTAATGAAACTGAAATGAAACTGACCTAATGAAACTCACCTAAAATAAAATAAAATGAAATAAAATAAAATAAAATAAAGGGGTTGGGCGCCTGTGTCTTTCCCCAAAAAGCGGGTTCAACTCAGAATATTTTGGGGTTATTGCTGGGTTTTTTTGACAAACCCGGGGTTGAGGGAAATATAACAGGTCAATCCTGCTTTGAGGACGGGACCCATGGGAGGTTCTTCCGGGGTTGAATCCGCCTCCTTGGGAATATAATAATAATAATAATAATAATAATAATAATAATAATAATAATAATAATAATAATAATAATAATAATAATAATAATAATAATAATAATAATAATAATAATAATAATATGTTCCGCCTCCTAAGGAGCAGGCAGCCCAAGGCAGGTCAATTGAGCGCACTCGAATTCATGGCAGCAGGGGGAATTTCGCCCTCCTCCTGTAACTATTACGCCCCACTGTCCTCAAAGGCACAAGCTTCCTACAGAGGAGGAGGGGCTTCACTGGCGTAATGCCCATTGGGCAAGGTGGGCAGCTGCCCAGGGCATCACCTTGTGGGGGGCATCAAAATGCTGGGTTCGTTTTTGGGTATTTTAGCAGTTTTCCATTTTTGGCCTGCAGCTGAAAGCTTTGAGACTGTGCCTTCAGAAATGTGCCCCCCACAGCCTGCAACCCCCATTGACAGCAATGCAGAAAACTCCATGCAGAACAAAGATTCTTGGGCAAATTTCTAGGATGTTCCTGCAGGTGGTGCATTTTTGGATGTATCGGCACCAAAATTTCAGGGTATCATCTGGAGATGATGGCACCCCCCAAGTTTGGTGCAGTTTGGTTCAGGGGGGCCAAAGTTATGGACCCTCAAAACTGTAGCCCCCATCTCCTATTAGCTACTACTGGAAACAATGGGGGATGGGGCACCCCCTTTGGGAGTCCATAACTTTGGACTCCTTGAACCAAACCTCACCAAACTTGGGGAGTAGCATAAGGACAGTCTCCTGATGATACGCTGAAATGTTGGTGCTGATATGTCTAAAAATGCACCCCCTGCAGGCACCAATGTCCTGGTGCAAAAAAAATTTGGTCGTGGTGGAGTGGCCGCCCATGGGGGGGCAGCGGGCATCCAACTCAGGTTTTGCCCAGGGCTACAGTTTGCCCAGGGCTGCCTCTTTACGCCCCTGAGGGGCTTGCTCCTGCTTTTCAGTGGCCGTTATCGCGCGGGGGGGGGGGGAGGAGGAGGGGGGATGAAGGCAGCTTCGGAGAGCCCGACCTTGGTCCTGTGGGGCTAAAAAGGCACCCCAAGAGGGACACAAGTGGGGCGACAGTCCCTTCCTGCCATGGCAAACTAGAGCCAGACCTGTCGCCCGTTGGGGGGGGGGGCGCTCCAATTCACGAGCCGGGCGACCCGCCTGGGCTGCCGTGCTGGTTGGCCGCAGGAGGGGATCCCCGTCTATCCTCCCCCCCCCCCGCACAGGGTCCCGATCCGTCTCACCTGCGAGCAGCGCCGCTGACCGGGAGTTCCGCCGCCCGGGCGCCCCCCCAACGGGACCCCCCTCCGCCGCCCGCCTGCCCATGGCGCGTCTCGGCTCGGCTCAGCCGGCCACCGTCGGGGCTCCGTCCGGGGCTTCTGCCGGTTCATCTCCCGGGCTACGAGGTGGCGGGCCCTCGCCGGACGGCGGGGCTGCAGGAAGGGAAGGGGAAGAATGAAAACCAGGAGACACTGGAGCCCTCGGTCTTCTTCCACCCGCTGGGAGTGCCGCTTCCCTGCCTGAGTCCCTGTACACTCCCCCGCCCCTTCGGCAATTTCGGAGCATCCCGTCGTTTATCGCTGTGGACGGCTGGGAGGGACAGCGGGGCCAGCGCGGAGCAGGCGCCCCGCATCTTTCGGAGTCAGGGAGAGCGCCCCCAGCGGACGAACGCGGAAGGTCACCCCTTGCGAGTAACCTGCGCGGCTCCCCTTTCGATGTGCGCAGGCGGGCGCAGGAAGGATTTGCGCTGCAGGAGAACTGCCTGGTGGATCGCGCCCCATCTTTACTCTTGACCTCCCTTCCTTTTCCGTTCCCCCCCTGCATCCTCCTCACTGTGCACAACAGAGGTGCAAATTGGGGGCGGGGGGGGGGGGCTGGATAGAAAGCAGGGCAGACAGAACTCTCAAACAAAATCAAACAATTTTCAAACAAAATTTTTCAAATCAAACAAAATCAAACAATTTTCTTTTATGTACACTGAGAGCATATGCACCGGAGACAAATTCCTTGTGTGTCCAATCACACTTGGCCAATAAAGATTCTATTCTATAAAGATTCTATTCTATTCAATGTCCATGTTTAAAAAGTGTCAGCGTGGTCCTTCTCACTTGCAAAGAAAAAAAAATTCTCTTTCTGTTTTCAGTCGTAACAATTTATTTTTCTATGACTGTCAACAGTTGCTACATTTCAGAAACGGCGTCCTGGCTTCAGTTGACGATTTCAGACCTGATGGAACAGAAAAGGAAATTCAGGTCCCACAGAGGTGACCCCGGCAGGCCCAACGTCAAAGTATGCTTGGCCTTTTTTGGAAACCAAAATGGGAGAGTCTCCCTACGCCAGTGGTGGCGAACCTTTGGCACTCCAGATGCCATGGACTACAGTTCCCATCAGCCCCTGCCAGCATGGCCAATTGGGAATTGTAGTCCATAACATCTGGAGTGCCAAAGGTTCGCCACCACGGCCCTACGCTGATGCCGAAGGAGAAGGAACTTTGCTGCAAGTCATGTCCTTAAGAGGTATGTAAATAAATACGCAAGTATAAAATTATATTTAAATGTGAAATACTCTATACCTCTGGTACTCCTGGGTTATTATAGAAGCTGTATACAAGGAGCTCATTGTTATTTATTGCATTTTAATGGAAATTTAATTAATTTATAGCATTAATTAGGATATACCATTTATAGATCCTGGGGAAGGTTATACCTTTTTAGTAAATAGGCTGTGAATAACGAATGGCTAGAAATATCTTAATCCTGCCTTTTAAGTGTAGTTGTACTATATCTGTTCACAATGCCGTGTACAATGGAATGGTCAACATTTTTTAATCTATGTTATATTTTTATAAATGAAGTGGGATCTTAGAATGTAAAACTACTCACAGACGGCATGTACAACTCTTTTAAATTTAATAACGGTCTATATTCACGTTTGTATACCTTATGCCAATAAAGGTCTATTGTGATTGTGAGAAGGAACTTCAGTGGCATCCCCAGAAATGAGTCACCTCATTGCCCAGTTCTCACTTCCTAACATTTATTTGACCCAGGTTAGCCTGATCTCGTCAGATCTCAGAGGCAAATCAGGGTCAGTCCTGGTTAGTACTTGGATGGGAGACCATCTAGGGCTGTTGTGCGGGCAAAGACACTAGCAAAACACCTCTTAAAGTGGTATAGTGGTTAAGAGCAGGTGGACTCTAACCTGAAGAACAAGGTTTGATTCCCTGGTCCTCCACATGGAGCTTGAGGGGGCCTGTCACAGTTTTCTCAGAATTTTTCCAGGCCCTGCCCCATTCTCTTTCCACTGCCCCCGTAGTTTTGTACTGATGCTTCAAAAGCAGCGTTCAGTCCCTATCCCTACCCCTGGAAGTAGAAACTCTCTCACCTTTGTCCCATCTGCTGAAACTGGTGGGGGTGTGGAAGACGTTGATCCCCCCTGGTCCAATCGTTGCCCCCAGCGACCTAAAGGGAGAAAGAAAACACAGTGATCCAAAACCAGGGAGCCAATATCATGTGGCCATGGCTTCTTCATTTCCCTGATTCTTTTCAGAGGTCTTTTGCTCACAGTTGGTTCGTGTATCAACTGTGTCCAAGAGTTAGCCACAGTGACTGATGCCTTAGCTGCATTTCAGTGCACTCTAGTTGGGGCTACCCTTGAAGACTGTTTAGAAGCAGCAGCTACTGCAGAACGCTGTGTGGCTAGACTACTAGGCAGGCGCGTAGCTACGAGGGGGGACGCCACACTCCAGGTGAGCGCCATTGGGGTCACAAGGAGGTGGAAAATATACAAATCGAAAAACGACATTTGCGAGGAGCAGGAAAAAACTGGCAAAGTGCAGTCTGATTCATCATCATCATCATCATCATCATCATCATCATCATCATCATCATCATCATTATCATTATTATCATTATTATTATTGTAGATTTCACAGCTGCCAGATCTTTAGCTGGTTGTTGGCCTTCATTACAATTCGAGCCTCACCCAGAGGCCTAGGAAGTTGTGATGTATTGGCGTAGTATTCGTGCGGATCCCGGCAGGGCTGCCTTCTGAATTTGACAGATGTTAATTTTGTCAATTCGAAGATGTTTCAAGTGCTGCCCTAGTGTTTTTGGGATGGCGGCCAGCGTGCCGATCACCAGTGGGATGACCTCAGCTGGTTTGTGCCATAGACGCTGAAGCTCGATTTTCAAATTGTGGTGTCTAGTGACCTTCTCATGTTCTTTTTCAATGACCCTGCTGTCACTGGGGACTGCTATGTCGATGATGGCCACTTTCTTGTCCTCGATCACGGTGATGTCTGGTGTATTGTGTTTTAACACTTTGTCTGTTTGGATTCGAAAGTTCCACAGGATGATATTATTATTATTATTATTATTATTATTATTGTTGTTGTTGTTGTTGTTGTTGTTGTTGTTGTTGTTGTTGTTGTTACTACATTGAAGAAGAGAAGAAGAGTTTGGATTTATATCCCCCCTTTCTCTCCTGCAGGAGACTCAAAGGGGCTTACAATCTCCTTGCCCTTCCCCCCTCACAACAAACACCCTGCGAGGTGGGTGGGGCTGAGAGAGCTCCGAGAAGCTGTGACTAGCCCAAGGTCACCCAGCTGGCGTGTGTGGGAGTGTACAGGCTAATCTGAATTGCCCAGATAAGCCTCCACAGCTCAGGCGGCAGAGCTGGGAATCAAACCCGGTTCCTCCAGATTAGATACACGAGCTCTTAACCTCCTACGCCACTGCTGTCTCCAAGATTGAGAGTTCTTATCTCTATTCTATTTAGCAGCCTTGAAGTTTTTAACGAGGTCAGCACTTATTCTGACTTGTATATTTAATTGTACTGTTGTGCATATATCATTGATTATTCCACTCCAATGGGAGGTATCATTGTTACTTACAAGTAAAAACTATTTCACTCTAATGGGAGGTAATTGCTTTTGAAGCAGTTTTCAGCCTGGATGGTACATATTACCTTATACTGACCTTGTGGTTGTGTACCTTCCCCTTTTGCTCACTATGACAGGAGGAGACAGAAGCATGTTATTTTGATCCACCAAATATGTTACAAATGCTGGAGGCTGAAATAAAGTTTTTAAAAAGCCCTCCAAATAATTGGGGAGGGCAAAAGCAGAGCAGGGGAATTGTGGTGGAGCCCAAAACCCCAAAGCAAAGAATAACTCTCAGCCATCTGTTTCATCTTCCTTACCAACCAAGAGAAAAAGTCCTTTGCCTGCCTTCAGCAGTGGCGTAGGAGGTTAAGAGCTCGTGTATCTAATCTGGAGGAACCGGGTTTGATTCCCAGCTCTGCCGCCTGAGCTGTGGAGGCTTATCTGGGGAATTCAGATTAGCCTGTGCACTCCCACACACGCCAGCTGGGTGACCTTGGGCTAGTCACAGCTTCTCGGAGCTCTCTCAGCCCCACCCACCTCACAGGGTGTTTGTTGTGAGGGGTGGGAAGGGCAAGGAGATTGTAAACCCCTTTGAGTCTCTTATAGGAGAGAAAGGAGGGATATAAATCCAAACTCTTCTTCTTCTTCAATGTCAAAGTATGCTTGGCCTTTCTTTGAAAGCAAGACTTGAGACTCTCCATAAGTCACACTAAAAAGGAATTTTAGTGGCACCTCTAGAAATCCTTGAGTTGCCGCATTGCCCAGATCTCAACCCCTAAACCTTTCCTTGGTCTGGACTAGGATGACCCAGGCTAGCCTGATTTCGCCAGATCTCAGAAGCAAATGAGGGTCAGTCCTGGCTAGTACATGGATGGGAAGTCATCAAAAGAGTGCAGGGCTGTTGTGTAGAGGCAGGAGAGAAAGGGGGCTTCTTCTTCTTCTTCTTCTTCTTCTTCTTCTTCTTCTTCTTCTTCTTCTTCTTCTTCTTCTTCTTCTTCTTCTTCTTCTTCTTCTTCTTCTTCTTCTTCTTCTTCTTCTTCTTCTTCTTCTTCTTCTTCTTCTTCTTCTTCTTCTTCTTCTTCTTCTTCTTCTACAGCTTTTATGGCATCTGCCCCACAGTGACTGTGAGGGGGGAAAGGAGTCCGTAACAGAGGCTCTGCCCCGAAGAGAATCTCCCCTCAGCGTGGGGCAGAGTAGAGCACCAGTGTATAATCAGAATTTAGAGTATGATTCTAAATTCTGGTTTGCTGTGTATTTTATGTATTCTACTTAAGTACATCCTCTCTATTGTAAGGTGCCTTAAAAGTGGCTAATAAATGTTTTAAATAACTGAATGCCTCATAGACAGCATGAAGATGCATATGCTGCCTCAACCAGCAAACCCAGTGTTAGGCACAGGTCAAAAGCCCTGTCCTCAAGGCAATAGCCGGTTGTGAATAACCATCCCAAAGCTTTTTCAGTGTTCAGAAATTTATTGTTTTCTTTCACCTCATGAAGAGGGAACTCTCAGGCCTAGGAATTAGATACCAGGATCCTTATCAGTTTCACCAGCATGGCCAATTGGCCATGCTGACAGAGGCTGATGGGAATTGTAGTTCCTGAACATCTGGAGAGCTGCAGGTTCCCTACCCCTGGTCTAGCAGGACAGAGAGGAGGTTCCAAGTGCTGCTGTCTGTGTAACATAATTTATAGCTGTAAAAGCATACCTCCTTGTCTTTTGCTCATTGGTTTGAGTCAAGAAGACGTACAGACGTGGTCATTTCATCCCACCTCTTACCACACTTTGCCCACTCCCATCTTTAGTGAACTTAAGTCACAAATACCTTACGTAAAAGGTTTCTATCACAACTACTGGTTTCTATACCAACTAAGATTTTACTTCATCTTTATCTGTATTGGTGAGCTTCTGCTAACTTCTTATCTCTCCTGAGGGGCCCTGTTTTCCCAAATCAAAGCTCAGTGTCAGGCTGCTCTATGAGTTTCGTTTCTTCCAACGAAAGTACGTTTTTGAAGTGCTTGGTGCCCCGTGAATTACACTCATATAACTTGTATGATTAAATACAATGGCTTAAAACATCATAAGCTTAGCATATTCATATCACCAGGGTTGGATCCCACGAGCTTTCCCACACAACCTCTTCATGATCCCCCTCCTTACTGCCGCCCCTGCCCTGTGCGGCTTCCTTTCATGCAAGTCCCAGAGTCCTCAATGTGGCCATTTCAGTGGTCAGGAGAATCCCAGGCCGCCTCTTCTCTCTTTAGCTGTGGAAAGGCTGGTGGGATCCACACCCTCTGGCTCCCTTCCTGCCCTGGTTGCCATTCCTGTCCCGTGAAGCCAGAGTAGAACCACCCAGCCACCATCTCTTACTCACCGACACTGTAGTAAACCAGGCCTCCGACGAACACAGTGGTAGCCAAGCCCCCGGTCACGATCCCAACAATGGTTCCCACGCCCAAACCACTCTTATCTGAAACAAGAAAGAGTATTTTTCAGACCAAGGAACGCAGGAGTCGTATTCCTCTATCTTGCCCGCACCACTCTTCTGAACCAGGGGGCGTTTTCAAATAGGTGTCATCATTTTAATACGTACATTTAAAAAAATATATGTGATTAAAACAGGGTTCTCCAATATGGTGCCTGTGAACATAACGGCGCCTACTGCCACCTTTCCTGGCACCGCCAAACACTGGTAGAAAGTGGGCAGGAGAAGGTGGGCTTCTCATTGGTCACTGGAGATTTGATCTGACTGGGCAAGATTAAAAAATGTTTTAGCAGCAGCTGCCACCACAGCTCAAAGATCTTTCCTGTGTGACTGACAGTAAGTTGCAGCAGCCATTTTGTGGCTCCTTCTGCCTCGTAAGGCAGCCATTTTGTGATTAGATTGTAAGGTGAAATGGCCAGGGTCTAAGTGTCAGTGTCTAGAAGAAAGAAACAAAAGTCTGAAGTGAGAGCTGTCACATACATATTGTTGATATGGTCACGTTTTGAACAAACAAGTGACCTATCAAGGAAAACGGGGTATGTGACATGTTCTTTGCAACGACTCTGCTAGAGGCTCTGCTGAGTCATTCCTGGGTCCCCTGATACTTTAACTAGCTGCAGACAGACCCTTTGCTTAATAAGAGATAGGGGGTCCCACCTTGCAGCTGGCCCGGGCAGCGGTCAATTCGGGCACCAGACCAATCACCTTCAGACAATTGTGTAGTGGCAAAATGCAGCCAATCAGGTATTTGCAAAGCTTAACTGGCTTTCAAATGTGTTATTTGGACATTGTTTTTTGGCTGACTACAGCCCATTGTCCGGCTATTATTACAATAACAGTGAATCTGAGTCTACATCGTGTCTCTGTGTAACTGGGAAACTGTTGGAAGTTTCCAACAGCCCCAACATGCTGTGTCAGCATTCCAGAGGTGGCTGCCAGCCTGAAAAGTTTGGGGATCCCTGGTTTCAAGACCCATGCGTAATAGATCATGCCTATGAAACACCTTTGTGACTGCTCCGCTGAGCCTTCAGATCAGCCTATATGTGCTGTGCCCCTATTTGACAGGTTGCCTGTGAGCCGATCAATTTAGGGTCCCTTGCAAGGGGTGCTTGTTAGACTCCAGTTAGGGGGAAAGGCAGGATGGGTAGAAAATGCTGATATATTTCTCAAGAACACACCAGTCATTAACTAAAACACTTTATAGAGCTGGATTCTGCACAGGCTAAATAATATAACGTCTGCAGGATGCTATAGAAACCGTTTTGTGGGGCGGGGGGGACTTCAAAAGGTCCCATTCCCCAAATCAGTTTGGCCTGTTTTATTCCCCTCCACCCAGGATTTTCAAAAACTGCAGAACCAGCAATCCTTTTGCACGGTCCTGGGTTGGAGGAACTCTTGTGCCAACACAACAGGGAGCAGATGCTTCATTTCCCTCCCTTCCACCCATTCGCTTTAGGTTCCGTGCCGTCCACTCTCAGGGAGAATTCGCCCACCAATCATTATTTGCAGGTTGCCTAGCACGTTGTGGGCAGATTCTCTGAGCGCCTGACCATGTATGAAGTCCCCCAAGCACGTTTTCTCCCTGTGGCAGAAAGTTTGACCACCATATAGTATTGCTTGGCCATTACAGGGAGGTCTTTCTTTCTTTCTTTCTTTCTTTCTTTCTTTCTTTCTTTCTTTCTTTCTTTCTTTCTTTCTTTCTTTCTTTCTTTCTTTCTTTCTTTCTTTCTTTCTTTCTCTCTTTCTTTCTCTCTTTCTTTCTCCCTTTCTTTCTTTCTTTCTTTCTTTCTTTCTTTCTTTCTTTCTTTCTTTCTTTCTTTCTTTCTTTCTTTCTTTCTTCCTCTTCCTCTCTCTTCCTTCTTTCTCTCTCTTCCTCCTCCTCCCTCCCTCCCTCCCTCCCTCCCTCCTCCCTCCTTCCTTCCTTCCTCCCTTCCTCCCTCCTTCCTTCCTTCCTTCCTTCCTTCCTTCCTTCCTTCCTTCCTTCCTTCCTTCCTTCCTTCCTTCCTTCCTTCCTTCCTTCCTTCCTTCCTTCCTTCTGTTTGTTGGACATGTGCAGCTACGCAGGTGCAACTGATTGGATTGTGGGAGAATGGGCATGGCGATGGAGGCTCATTTCTGTATGGCTGCGCAGCTATGCAGGCGTCGCAGGAAATTAAAAAAGGAGAAACATCTCCATGCGAGGCAGCGAAAGCAACCCGGATTATTCCCATGGGCTCCAATCGCTGCCTGAACGGGTGAAGGACACACATGAAAATGGGGAAAAGGGAAACAGATTCCTTTATAACGATTGCAACCCATTATACGTATGCTGCGCAGAATCCACCAGATCCAAAACCATTCGGAATTAGTTGCAAGGCTATTATTTGTTTTTTTCTTGCTGAGGTTCCATGTTAACCAAAAATTCGCCCACTCTCAACTGTTCTATGAAACTTGTTTGCTTGGGTCCAACTTGGATGTTAGACGGTTGGTAGAGTTATAGAAAAACAAATCAGATTATCTGCTTTTTCATAGAGATTTATGGTTGAGATGGGCCTTCTTCTCAGGCTCTATCGCACAGGTGTCAAACTCGTGGCCCTCCAGATGTTATGGATTACAGTTCCCATCATGACGATGGGAACTGTAGTCCATAACATCTGGAGGGCCGCGAGTTTGACACCTATGCTCTATCAGGTATAACTCATAAGAGCATTTTGATTGGCTTGTTTGCGCTTCTATTATCTCATATTTAGTTATGAACCAAGCAGATAATAACTACATGATAATGATAGATCACTTAATGATAGATTGAAAAATCCCAAGCATTGGGGGTTGAAGATTCTACAATGCAGGACTACCTTGTTCTCCGGAGGGCTTCGAAGATCCTCCGCCAGGCATACTGCTGTCATCATGTTCTGTAGGGAATAGTTACCGATTAGTTACAGGAATGTTACAATACCAGTATTTAATGTTTAATTGTAGTTTTACATTTTTAATGAAAATTTATGATCTCTGTTGTAAACTCCCATGGGCCCAGCTGGTAAAGGGGAGGGTGTATAAAATTGGATATATAAAATTGATGATGATGATGATGAAGATGAAGAAGATGATGATGAAGAAGATGATGATGATAAGATGGATATTTTTCTACAAATATGCACTTCTTGACAAGCAAATCAGATTTATCTGGATGGAAGTCTCAGAAACATTGGTGAGATCTCTTGGGGAAATGTTTGGGTCACCTGGGCCTTTTGGTAATCCCTCAAAGCAATGGAGAATAAAACTGACTTGTGATTTGCTCTTAAAACTATTCCTTATCATAGCATGATTAAGGCATGCTGGGAACTTTGATAATCATAGCATTTACCTTCACCGTCATTGGAGGGTCAGTGTTTTCCAGGCCTGTGTTTAGTTCTGTCTCGCTCAATAAAAAGAATAGTTTTTAATCGCAAATGACAATAATTTCTTCAGGTGTTCTGTCTAATTTTCTGGTTAATAGGTCAAAACACCAAACTCAGCCTCTTCTTTTGCATTATCAGACAGAAAGGTTGTTAATCACCTTTCATAAACCAGTCCTGGAGAACTCTGCTGCTAAACACTTTTATGCAGGCAAAACGCCTTTCAGGTTGTTTAGGTCAGGTCCCTCCCATAAGATGGAGGAGGGAATCTCTTCTTAGAACCGCAGCCCTGAAATCTACCAACTGCTATCTCTAAGGGCTATTTCCATTTCCCCCAGAATACCGCAGGATTGAGCAATAAAGGGCCAAAAGCAGAGGTGGGATCCAGAAGGTTCTTACAGGTTCCCGAGAGTAGGTTACTAATTATTTGTGTGTGCCGAGAGGGGGTTACTAATTGGTGATTTTGCCACATGATTTTTGTCTTAGCTACGCCCCTCCTCTCAGCAGTAGTGTGCAGAACTTGAAGCAGTCTAGCAGGAGGTGCACCAGCGTGTGTGGCAGCCTGCGCCTGCGTGCATTCGTTTCCTGCCCAAGGACTTTGACACAACCCCACCCCAGGAATGCCCGGCCACGCCTCCGTCGTGCCCCACCCAGCCCCATTGGCGCTACGCCACAGTTTGAATCCCACCACCATGGGAACCTGTTACTAAAATTTTTGGATCCCACCACTGGCCAAGAGCATATAAACCATCAGTCATAACTTGCGACAACAACTATTCCCTGTCACATGTGCACAGTGCGGCAACAGTGTGGCAGGCTTCAGAGCACACCACATTTCCCCCATGATGCCACGCCATCCAGACAATGGACATGGAGGCTGGCTGAAACCCCACTAGTTCTGCCACCAAATCTGATCCTCAAGGATGGAAGACTGGGGTTTAAAGAGTGACTGAATCGTTGGCATGCCTGTTATAAACGGCAAACTTACTGGAACATATTCATTCATAAGGAACTTCTGATATGTCAGTAGATGAGAAAATGGACATTGTCGGGGGATTATTCTTAGAAACATTTGTATGCACATCAGAGTTATTTGCCCTCCTCCTTTCCATCAACTGAGCAGAGTAGATTACTCTGAATGAAGATAACATATTGGAGAGGAGAAAAGATTGCACCTAACATCAGAAAGAACTTCCTGACAGTAAGAGCTTTCTGACAGTGGAATGCACTCCCTCAGAGTGTGGTGGAGTCTCCTCCTTTGGAAATTTTTACAGAGAGGCTGGATGGCCACCATTGCAGGGGGTTGGACTTGATGGCCCTTGGAGTCTCTTCCAACTCTATAATTCTATGAGAGACGAAAGATGAGGAGCAAATCATACCTGAGACTGTAATTTCCACATGGCCCAGTTCACTACCACCAGCCAAACTCTTTGACACGAAATAGATACCAGAATCGCTCACGTCCAGATTCCTGATGCTCAGGGAACACCCAGAACCTGCAGTTTCCCGCCCAGTAAATCCTGGACCGTTCTGTTGATCAGAAGATGATGGATTATATGTCAAGATCTGTTGTCTTCCTGTTTCTTGTCCTCGATACCAGGTGCATGTATCATAGACAGGGTTTCCTCCTGGAGTCAGAGTGACAGTTTCTCCTTTTCGTGGCTGTGCCGGTACCAGCTGAATAGAAATGTCCTGGGTTTGGGTTAGCAGGAAGCAAGAATTCAGGATGGAGACTGAGTTGGAGAGGGGGAGAGAGAGAGAGAGAGAGAGAGAGAGAGAGAGAGAGAGAGAGAGAAATCCTTCATGAGGCAATACCAACATCCCGACTTGGGATTATTTTCTTTGACAACCCAAAGAAAACGGAAGCAATAGAGTGACAAACATTGCATAGGAACAGAGGTTTGTCCATGAGCAACATGACCCTGTGTCTTCTCCTCTCCTGTGGTGTGCATCTTCCCTCCTTCCCCTCTCACAAAAAGCACAGTTCCAGATTTCCTGACCTGGGAAGTTTTCAAATCTAATTGCAATTCATGGTGACATCAAAATACTGTCTCCTGGACAAAAGGGAGTTTTTCTTCTCCCCAAGCCCCGCCCCTGGCCTAGCACTTATAAAAGCAGCTCTCCCGAGGCCGGGGATGGCAGACTCCCCTGCCCTGCTCTCCCCTGCCCCTCCCCTCTGGGCAGAGGCATAGAGGGAAAATGGACCTGGTGCAAAATCTGAGTTTTGCGCCCCCCCCCCCCCGAGCAGCTGCTGTGATGCTGGAATCCACCCCCAAACAGCATCCCTTTCAATGGTGTTTAAACTAGAGAGCCCAAATTCTCCTTTTAAATCCACCTTAAAGGAGAATCTGGGGAAATTTGGGGGGTGCCTGCTGTCAAGGGTGCAATTGTTAAGCTAGAAGCACTAAACTTTCAGGGTATCTTTAGGAGTCTCTCCTAATGATACCACCCAGGTTTGGTGAAGTTTGGTTCAGGGGGTCCAAAGTTATGGACCCTCAAAGGTGTAGCCCCCATCTCCTATTTGCTCCCATTGGAAACAATGGAGGATGGGGCACCCCCTTTGGGAGTCCATAACTTTGGACCCCCTGAACCAAACCTTACCAAACCTGAGTAGTATCATCAGGAGTGTCCCCCAAACAATCCCTGAAAGTTTGGATGGGGGGGTTTCAAACCCGAGAACCCTCCCCTTACCTACGTCCATGGCCAAAACTCAAGTTAGTCTCAGTACACAGATTGTAGATATCACAGCAATCTGAAGACCTCTGAACCAACGCAGTGCCCAATTGCATACTGATTTAAGCCTGGATGCTTGTCAGATGGCCAGTTCTGGGTTGCATTATTGGTTGGATTATTGCTTCTGTCTTTGTAACTGGGCCCCTCCATTGGTTGCTTCCTTTGTCCAAGAAGGGAAGGTGGGAATAGAAATGTTTGAAATCAACAAATAAAACAAAGCACCCAGCTCCAGTTCATCCTGAGCAAACAGCTTCAATGCCAGAATTAATTCATGAAGTAGCAGGACTCATTTTAGAAGAAGAAGAAGAGTTTGGATTTATATCCCCCCTTTCTCTCCTGCAGGAGACTCAAAGGGGCTGACAATCTCCTTGCCCTTCCCCCCTCACAACAAACACCCTGTGAGGTGGGTGGGGCTGAGAGAGCTCCAAGAAGCTGTGACTAGCCCCAGGTCACCCCAGCTGGCATGTGTGGGAGTGCACAGGCTAATCTGAATTCCCCAGAGAAGCCTCCACAGCTCAGGCGGCAGAGCGGGGAATCAAACCCAGTTCCTCCAGATTAGATACACGAGCTCTTAACCTCCTACGCCACTGCTGCTCTTAGGGAAATTCCACAGCTCATGCGGCAGAGCTTCTGAATAGGGCTTCATGCTCCTGGCTTGGTCTACCGCCAGCCACTCCTACACTGCCGTTTAAAAAATGGTTTCATTACATCCTTCTTAAGTGTCAGCTGTCAGTTACAGGTGGGGGGAGGGGCAGAGAAATGCACCAAGTAATGGATTTTCCAACATTTTTGTAGTTTGGTCCAAATTTTTTATTATTGTTGTTTTTCCAAAGGCAGGTTTTCAGCTTAGAATCCCAAATAAAAGTCTCCTGGGTTATTTTTTTACTCCTTTGGGTAGCATTTTATTCGGGTGTTATAAAAATGTTTTCAACCTCCCAAGGGGCAGGCAGCCCAAGGCGGGTCTGTTGGGCCCACCCAGAATCATGGCAGTAGGGGTCATGTCACCTGCTGTAACTGTTATGCCCCACTGTCCTCAAAATCACAACTGCTCAAAATTCCTATAAGGTGGGAATTTGCTCCTGTTTGTCAGTGGCCGTTATCCTGCTGGTAGAGGAGGGTGGGGGGGAATGAAGGTCCTTGATCCTGTGGGGCTAAAAACACCCCAAGGGGCAGACAAACAAAACCAGACCAGTCGCATGCACGTGTATGTGTGTGTGTGTGTGCTCCCAGGGATGTGGGTATAGATTTTTATGGGGGGTTTGGGGGCGGGGCCACACCCCCACCCACCCCTGGGGGCGTGGTCATGCCTCCCGAAGCCCCACCCCTGCCCCCAGTGCTTATAAAAGCAGCTGTCCTGAGGACGGGGATGGCAGACTCCTCTGCCCCCCCCCTCCCCTGCCCCCCCACCAACTGGGCTCCCAGCTGGCAGCCCCTTCTGCCCTCCCCTCTGGGCAGAGGCGTAGCTAGGGAAAATGGAACCCGGTGCAAAATCTGAGTTTTGCACACACACCCCATGGGCAGCCACTGTGATGCTGGAATCCACTCCAAACAGCATCACTTTCAATGGTGTTTAAACTAGAGAGCCCAACTTCTCCTTTTAAATCCACCTTAAAGGGAGAATCTGGGGTCAACATTAAAAGTGACGCTGTTTTGGGGTGGATTATCCCCCATCCTGAAACAGCATCGCTTTCAGTGTTTAAACTGGGGACCTCAGATTCTCCCTTTAAATCCATGCCGAAAGGGGTGGATTTAAAAGGAAAATCTGGGGAAATTTGGGGAGTGCCTGCTGTCAGGGGTGCAATTGTTAAGCTAGCAGCACCAAACTTTCAGGGTATCTTTAGGAGACTTTCCTAATGATTCCACCCAGGTCTGGTGAATTTTGGTTCAGGGGGTTCAAATTTTGGTTCAGGGACCCTGAAAGATGTAGCCCCCATCTTCCATTAGCTCCCCTTGGAAACAATGGGGGATGGGGGCACCCCCTTTGGGAGTCCATAGTTTTGGACCCCCTGGACCAAACTTCACCAAACCTGGGTGGTATCATCAGGAGACTCTCCTGATGCTACCTCCCAGGTTTGGTGAAGTTTTGTCCAGGGGGTCCAAAGTTATGGACCTTCAGAGGTGTAGCCCCCATCTTCTATTAGCTTCCCTTGGAAATAATGGGAGACGGGCACCCCCTTTGGGAGTCCATAACTTTGGACCCACTGAACGATATTACCCCCCTTAGGTAATATCATTAGGAGAGTCCCCCAAACAATCCCTGCAATTTTGGTGTTGCTAGCTTAAAAACCGCGCCCCCTGCAGGCCAAAAACCGAAAAAGCACTAAAATTACAAAAAAATCCACACAAATGGGGGGCGGAGCTTCAGACAGGCGAGGGGGGGTGGGGTTTGAACCCGACAACCGCCCCTTACGTACGTCCTTGGCTCCAACTCCCGAGCCGGGTGACCCACCTGGGCTGCCGTTCCCCAGGCTGAGTGCGGGATGGGCGCAGGGGGGTCCCCTTCTATACTTCCCTCCCTGCAGTGTCGCGATCCGTCTCACCTACGAGCAGCGCGGCTGGCCAGGCACGCTGCCGTCTGGGCGACCCCAAAGCGGGCCAGGGCCCCTCCGCCGCCCACCTGCCCATGGGGGGGACTTGGGTCGGCTCCGCCGGGGCTCTCGCCTCGCCTGGCCGCCTCCTCCGCCTGCCAGTTCAGCGCCCGCTCTCCGACGGGGCGGTCACGTCGACGGGCAGCCCCGGAGCTCCCCCACCCCGCCTAGCAACGGGACAAAGGGGAGGGGAGGGGGCGTCCGACTGGGGCGGGGGGGGGGTGTTAAGAGAAGGGGGGCTTCCCGGCTGACCGAGACGCCTCGTTGCCGGAGGGGAGGGGTGGAAGTGGGCGAGGGGGCCCACCCTCGACGGGGCGGAACTGCCAGAGGGAAGGGCCACGAATAAGCCAAGACACACCGGAGTGGAAGCACTCGCTCTCCTTCCACCAGCTGGGGGTGCCTGCCGCTTCCCTGCCTGAGTGCCTGTACTACCCCAGAACAAAGGATCCCTGTTTCCTGCCACAGATGCAGCGCCTAGAACATAAGAACAAGCCAGCTGGATCAGACCAGAGTCCATCTAGTCCAGCTTTCTGCTACTCGCAGTGGCCCACCAGGTGCCTTTGGGAGCTCACATGCAGGATGTGAACGCAATGGCCTTCTGCGGCTGTTGCTCCCAAGCACCTGGACTGTTAAGGCATTTGCCAATCCTCAGGATCCAAGAGGATCAAGATTGAGTAGCCATAAATCGACTTCTCCTCCATGAAATCTGTCCAAAGCCCCTTTTAAAGCTATCCAGGTTAGTGGCCATCACCACCTCCTGTGGCAGCATATTCCAAACACCAATCACACGTTGCGTGAAGAAGTGTTTCCTTTTATTAGTCCTAATTCTTCCCCCCAGCATTTTCAATGAATGTCCCCTGGTTCTAGTATTGTGAGAAAGAGAGAAAAATTTCTCTCTGTCAACATTTTGTAAAGGTTTCAGTGGAACTGAATCTCTTTACAGTGGTTTGGCCTTGACTGAGTTCATGGGCTCGGGCGATGAGTCAGTCACAGCAGCACCCACGCTGCTGGAGAGCTTATCTTGTAGAGAGAGATGAGCATTCCGTTCCCATGAGAATGGGACCGGACCCGATTGGGGAGTGGGGGGAAAGTGGGAAAGATATTATAGTTGAGCTTTTCGCGGGAAAACCCCATTCCTGACATGCTTCGTTGTATGAGCTTTCTTCTGAGATGTCTGAATAAAGGATCTTTTCGTCAAAAAGTCTTTTTTATTTCTGCTCTTTCTAGAATTCCCTTACATTATGTCAGGAATCCATTAATCCTTCTTTTCCCTACGAGGTGTTGGACTTCTGGTGTGTGTCAACATGCAGAAGTTTGGTTGCTCTTGATCATGTAGAAGGCCACGGTAGCCCCCCCATAGAGGGTTCCGAGCCTTCTCTTCCAGAATCCTGAGGAACCACCAGGAGAACGTCTCTCACTGAAGGTGACCCTCTCCCGATCCCTCGTTCCAGTTCGCTGCCCGTTGCTGCGTTGGGACCCGAAAGAGCTGTGGATGTGTTAACTCATGGAGAGATCCAAAGAGTCGTTCGGGCGAGCTGTCTATGGATGCGAGCCTGCAATGGATCCGGATTCCCACCAGCCTTCATTATGGGATTACAAGCTCCGAGATGCAAACCCCGTCCAGGAGGAAACAGACCCCACTTTCGCGGGGCATGCACTGCGTACCAGGGAGTCCATTGAACGGTTCCTGGACTCCTACTTTGACGATCCCCCCCGTGATCCACAGTGGCAAAGCACGGGGGCCCGGCTCCAACCCACCTCCGAGATTGGGACTGTGACGGGATCTGGATCTCCAGTTGGGAGAAGGCTTCCGTGCGGTTCCCCGTTCTCCTCGGTCCCCAGGATTGGGGTCGGGTGACATGCAACAAATACCCCTGGGCGCTATCCGGAGGGCTTGAGGAGCTGCCGTCCGAAGAGGATGAACCCGAAGAGGACCTCACCACCATCCCGGGACTCGACTTCCCCTCCCTCTAAAGACAGCTGGGAAGCTGGAAGTGGTCAAACTGCGGGAGGCGCAAGAAGGCTGGAACCCATGTAACGAAAGTACTTTGGGAGGAGGAGGAGAGGGAGAAAACTGCAACAGGACCGCTTGAAGCCCTACAAGCGGCCCGGGCCAAGAAGTACAACAACTTGAGGTTGAATCGTTGCCAAGATGCACTACAACGTCAGTACCACCAGAACTTATCGATCCATGACAAAGTCCTGGACCAATCCAAGTTGGACCTCGAGCCAGAGGAAAGCATCAAGGCCATCCAAAGCGCGAGAAGTGAGCTGGACCGGCCCAGCTCTACAGCCCGGAGACCGCAACAAGTTTCAAACTGGCCTCGTGAAAGAAGGGACCCCTACACGCCCATCAAGGCAGCCTTGGCCCAGCTGTGGCGAGAGGGAATTAGCTACCTTGGAAGAGGATCTGAAAAGCGACGACAGCGTGTGACAGCAGCGTGTCGAAGGGATTATACTTTCACCCCCGCTCCGGCCAGTGCTCCTCCTGCCGTGGGATCAGCCCAAGCTAGACCACCTGCAGTTCCACCTCGAATGCCCGCCGCTCCCTTACTCGCTAGAAGAACACCGGCACCAGGTCCAGCTCCCCTCTTGGCCCCGGTGGTGCCTCCACCGGCTCCGGCAGCCCCTGTACCACCGCCGCCACCATTACAGCCACAGCCTCAGCGAGTGCCCAGAGCGGCGGAGAGGGGCTACTACAGACCCCCCATTCCGGCCCGTTTTGACAGCACCGCTTCTAGACTGCCTTATTTCATCCTTCAACTGGATGCGCATATGGAGGAGTTCGATGACTTATATCGGTCTGAACGTGAGAAAATCAGAGATATCGGGTCCGTCTTGGATGGGGTGGCAGCGGATTGGTTTGTGACAGTTTTCGAGCAACAAGATGAAGACACGCCTGCGACGGGTGGCTGGATTCCTTCAAGCCTTGCGCGCTCGTTTCCACGACCCAGATGCTGAAAATGAAGCTATTCGCACAGTCAAAACCATTCAGCAGGGCAACCGCTCCTTTGCCGAATTCGCCCGTGAGTTTCGTGCGGCGGCTGCCAAACTCCCCCCAGATTGGCCGGAACGCATGAAGTGTGAACACTTTTGCGAGGCTGTGAATAGCAAACTTCGAGAGACGGTGCTTCTGATCCGCATCCCCCGCACCATCGCCGAATGGATCGAGCTGGGATCGCAAGTAGCAGCCCGCCTGGACTACGCTCGTGCTACGGGACGCCCGCGCCCACCACCCCGGGCCACTACCCCGGCTCCTCGTAAAATCAGTCCGGCAGCGCCCGTTTCTACTGAAACCACTTCAGAACGCCGCCGCCGGTTGGGATTGTGCCTCTACTGCGGTGGCCCGGGCCACCTGGCTGCCAACTGCCCAAAGAAACAGAAAACTCCTGTTCCGGCTCCGCGCGCCTCCTCCGCCAAGCCCCCACGGCGGTCTGGACCTCCGCCTACAGGTTCTACCAAAGCGGTCTCCGAGGACGACTTCGAGGAAGGAGAAGCGGCAGTCTGCCTTTCGTCCGCACCTGTGGACATGGGACCTACTCCTGACTCGGTGAGTGAAGGCAGCGCGCCCATTAATATTCAAGCCTCGCTGGCCAACCCCGCTAAACATACGCGCATTCTGGCCTCAGCCCTCATTGATTCCGGTTGCTCCCACTGTTTAATGCGGCCCCAAGTGGCTGAGGAGCTCGGCTTAGACCGGATCCCCTTAGTGAAACCCATCCCGTTCACTCAAATGGACGGGAGTCCGCTGGGCGCTGAGGGTCCGGCTCGGTTTAAAACGCAACCTGTCCTCCTCCGTTGTGCTGATCACTGGGAGAGAATTAGCTTCATCCTAGCTCCGGTTGCCAAACATTCTATTGTTTTGGGTATGCCATGGTTGCTGCTACATGAACCAAAATTTGTTTGGAAGGAGCGGATCCTGGAATTCACAGATCCTCCCTGTGGGGAGCATATGAACTGGCGGGAAGAACTGCCCACAAATGACCCTACCCCGCCAGTTCCCGCAGCTTTAAACGCCTCAGAGTCTGCCGACCCCGTAGCCATCCCCTCAATGTATCAGGACTTGGCTAGGGTGTTTCAAGAACAGGAGTGTGATCAATTGCCCCCCCATAGGGATACTGATTGTAGGATTTTATTGCAACCCGGAGCTCAGCTACCCAAGGGCCGTATCTACCGCATGAGTCCCATCGAGGAGAAGGAACTCCGTGCCTTCCTAGATAAAAACCTAGCCCGCGGATTTATAAGGAGAGCAACCAAACACACGCATGCTGCCCCGGTTCTTTTCGTTAAGAAAAAAGATGGATCATTAAGATTGTGTACTGATTATCGTGGATTGAATGCTGTTTCCATGTCCAACAAATATCCCTTGCCTTTAATCAAAGACCTTTTAGATGCGTTAGGCAAGGGCCGGATCTTTACTAAATTGGATCTAAGAGAAGCATACTATCGAGTCAGGATTGCGGAGGGCTATGAACACCTGACTGCGTTTAATACAAAGTTTGGACAATATGAATATTTAATAATGCCCTTCGGGTTAAGTGGGGCCCCCGGAGCGTTCATGGCTTTAATCAACGAGGTACTGCATGATTTACTATACAAAGGAGTAGTCGTTTATCTAGACGACGTATTAATTTATTCGGAAACTTTGGAGGAACACGAATCCTTAGTTAGGGAGGTACTGCAACGTTTGCTTGACAATTCTCTGTTTGCAAAGCTCTCAAAATGTTGTTTCCATCAACCCTCCATTGATTATCTGGGCTATCGGATCTCCTCTGATGGGTTGGAAATGGATCCTGCAAAAATAGAAGCGGTACTGCAATGGCCAGCTCCCACCACTAGGAAGGAACTGCAGTCTTTCCTAGGCTTTGCAAACTTCTATCGTGATTTTATACCCCAATTTGCTGAACTGACCCTACCTTTGACTGATCTTTTACGCACCAAGGGGAAGGATTCACAGGCAACTAAGCCCGGGGCCCCCCTCCCTTGGTCTCCAGAATGTCAACTAAGCGTTCCAGCGGCTTAAAATCAACATTTACTTCTGAGCCTATCTTAAAACATCCCGACCCTGACCTCCCTTTCCTGCGTTCACGTGGACGCATCGGACAAGGCATGCTGCGCTGCCCTCCTGCAGAAAAAATAAAGATGGAAAACTTGTGCCGTGTGCTTATTTGTCAAAAAAGTTTTCAGGCTCTGAACTCAACTGGACTGTGGGAGACAAGGAGACAGCTGCAATTAAGGCTGGCTCTTAGCACCTGGCGTCACTGGCTTGAGGGAGCCAAACACCCTTCCAGGTTTGGTCAGATCACAAGAACTTAGCCGCCCTTTCTACCCCTCTCAAGATGTCTGTAAAACAGCTCCGCTGGGCTGACTTTTTTTCCCGCTTCTCCTTCACAGTCCATTTCTTTCCTGGGAAAACTAATAAACTGGCTGATGCCTTGTCTCGTCTGCCGGGAGGGGAGGTGTCTCTTCCTTACGGGATATTCCACGCACCATCCTCTCCCCTCCCAACTCAGTTTAGCTGTCACCCGATCGCAAACTGCTCCTCCTCCGCCCGTTCCCAGCATCGTCTCCCCCTTCTTACGGGAACTCGAGGAGGCGGGTCTTCATGAGCCACCAGCGGAGGAAGGGGACTCCCAGCTGCGTTTGGAGGGTGGCGTCTGGAAAAGGGGTGGGTGTTGGTATGTGCCCCCAACTACGTAAGCAGGTTCTTCAAGCCTGCCACGATGCCAGGTCGGCTGGACATTTTGCTTTTCTCAAGATCGCTGCATCTGGCTCGTCGCCAGTTTTGGGTGGCTATCGCAAGGACATTGAAGCCTATATCAAAGGGTGTACGGTTTGCGCGGAGGCCAAAACTATTCCCGGCAAGCCTCATGGTCTTTTGAAGCCGCTCCCCGTGGCATCCAGACCCTGGGAGGTTATCTCGATGGATTTTATTACAGATTTGCCTGAAAGCCAGGGTAACACCGTGTTGTGGGTGGTGGTGGATTTATTCTCTAAACAAGCACATTTTGTCCCCTGCTCCACCATCCCATCCTCATAACCGAAGTTGGCACGTTTGTTTATTCAACATATTTATCGCCTGCACTCCTCTCCCGTCAAGGTGGTATCCGACCGCGGCCCCCAATTTGTCTCGAAGTTCTGGAAGGCCTTTCGAAGTTGTTGGGGTCCACCCCGGCCCTTGCCGCCCCCTACCACGTTCAAAGTGACGGGGAGTCAGAGAGAACGAACAGAACTCTAGAACAGTATTTGCGTTGTTACACTAACTACCATCAGAATAATTGGTGTGAATTGATCCCATTTGCAGAGTATGCCTACAACAACGCCATCCATAGTAGCACGCAAAAGACTCCCTTTGAAATCGTGTCTGGTCGTTCGTTCCCACCGCTACCCCAACTCCCCACAGAGGCGTTGCATCCCCCCGAGTTCAAGCAATGGATTTCTTCCCTGGCCGAGGGATGGAAATCGGTTCAAACCGCCCTGCAGCAAGCGAAGGAGTCCCAAAAGTTCCAGGCGGATAAGCACCGCTCGGACTTCCCGTTGCGCGTGGGAGCTTGGGTTTATTTGTCTACTAAGAACCTTCGGGACGTTCATAAATACTCAAAATTAGGCAAAAAATTCGTGGGGCCTTTTAGGATTACAAAAGTGATTAATGATGTGACTGCTCGCCTGGATCTGCCTAATTCTTTAAGTAACATTCATCCCGTTTTTCATTCCAGTTTACTCAAGGAGGCTCCCGGTTCCGATGCTTGGCACGACCCTCCGGAGATACCCCCGCCGACCATAATTGATGGTCACAAGCACTACGAAATTGACGCTATCCTGGACTCTCGCTTTAATCGCAATCGCTTGCAGTATTTGGTTTCTTGGGTGGGGTATTCATCTGGCCATAATCAGTGGGTATACTTGGAAAACATAGAGGCCCCCTCCCTTATTGCGGCATTCCATCGTGCCTTTCCTCAGAAGCCGGGTGGGGAGGGGTTTTTGTTAGGAGAGGCAGAGTGTAAAGGTTTCAGTGGAACTGAATCTCTTTACAGTGGTTTGGCCTTGACTGAGTTCATGGGCTCGGGCGATGAGTCAGTCACAGCAGCACCCACGCTGCTGGAGAGCTTATCTTGTAGAGAGAGATGAGCATTCCGTTCCCATGAGAATGGGACCGGACCGATTGGGGGTGGGGAAAGTGGGAAAGATATTATAGTTGAGCTTTTCGCGGGAAAACCCCATTCCTGACATGCTTCGTGTATGAGCTTTCTGAGATGTCTGAATAAAGGATCTTTCGTCAAAAAGTCTTTTTATTTCTGCTCTTCAGAATTCCTTACACATTTTCTACCCCATGCATAATTTTATAGACTTCAATCATATCCCCCCTCAGACGTCTCCTCTCCAAGCTAACGCCTCTTGGTCGTTCACCTGCGGTGCTCCCCAAACAACCTCCCAGCCACTCTGTCTGCCCTCCAGGCTTCTCCTCTCCCTGGCACTGAAAACACTGCCCCCCCCCCTTTGGTTTTGCAGCAGGTATATGAAACCAGAGACACAGAGATGGCTGTATTACATTTATTTATTTATTTTTATTTTTTCAATTTATAGACTGTCCCATCCCCAAAGGGCTCTGGGCGGTGCACAACATCAATATATATATACAAATAAATAAGGGTCTACAATAGTGACCACACAACAACCAATACAATAGCTCAGATCCATTAAAATCTATTAAAACAGCGGTTAACATAACAACGAGGCATCCTATAACCCAGTCCGTTAAAATCTCTCCCCCCCCCCAAAAAAAAGGAGAGGCCAGACTCCTTTCTAGGAGGGTAACATAGATGGTAAATAAATGCATAAAGCATAAGGGGAAGGGGGCGCGACTCAGCGACTGGACACTCCAAAGGCCCGGCGGAACATTTGCACATTTAATGATACCAACTAGACCAGGGGTAGGGAACCTTTAACACCCAAAGAGCCATTTGGACCCGTTTTCCACGGGAAAAGAAACACTTGGAGCCGCAAATAATTTTTGACATTTAAAATAAAGATAACACTGTATATATTGGGGTTTTTTTACCTTTTACTCCGCTCATTCTGAGAAGCGCATGGATGCATCCGCCCTGCTGACTGCAGGGCAGGCAAGGATGGGGCCAGCAGCTCGGCCTCACCGGCCGCCGGGAAAGCGCCCACCCCGCTCAAACGGGGCGGGCGAGAGGGGAAGCCCAGCCGGCTGCGGGCAATTGGTGTGTCCGCCCTGCTTCCTGCAGGGCGGGCAAGGATGGGGCCGGTGGCTCAGCTTGTGGAGCCGCAGTGCAAGGGCAGAAGAGCCGCATGCGGCTCTCGAGCCGCAGGTTCCCTACCCCTGAACTAGACGTTTAGAAGCAGTGCAAAGTTGCAGAGGCTTCCCTGTGACCTTCACTTCGAAAGAACTGGACGTTAATCGCCAGTGGTTTGCGTTGCTTTAGTAAAAGCAAGATCACAAGGCAAGGGAGAAGCTCCAACACAAATCTTCCAAGCTTGCACATAACCCCTTTCTGGTCCATATTCTCCCCTCAACAGCATGTACTGCGGTATGCAACTGGTTGCTGAAAACACAGAATCTGTTTTTCCAGACAAGCTGAGCTAAGAGAACAAGCAGGGCAGAAAGAAGCGGTTGAACAAAAATCAACCAGCACCTATTTTTAAAAGTGTCGGCGTGGGTGCTTCTTGTCGCTTGCAAAAAAAAAGAGAAGATCTTCTTTCTTATTTTCTTTTTTTCAGTCGCAGCAATTTATTTTTCGATCACTGCCAACGCTTGCTGCATGTCAGAAACGGCGTCCCGGCTTCAGTTGACGACTTCAGACCTGAAGGAACAGAAAAGGAAGTTCAGGCCCCACAGATGTGGCTTCGGCAAGCCCAATGTCAAAGTATGTTTGGCATTTTTTTTTGAAACCAAAATGGGAGTCTCCCTACGCCAGCGGTGGCGAACCTTTTAGAGACCAAGTGCCAGGGGCGGAGCGAGGGGAAACTGCATCTGGGGCACCTGTGCGCCCTGTGCCACTTTCACGCCCCCGCCCTGCCCTGGAATGCCCCTGGAATGTCCCAAAACACCCCCGCCTGCCCCCCAAACACCCTCTCCACTCCCCCGTAGGGGCACGCGCCCAGTGCGTCATGCACCCCTCACCCCCTTGGCACTATGCCACTGCCAAGTGTCCAAACTGGGGTGACAGCTCGCGTGCCCACGAAGAGGGCTCTGAGTGCCACCTCTGGCACCCGTGCCATAGGTTCGCCACCACTGCCCTACGCTGAGGCCAAAGGAGAAGGAACTTTAGTGGCATCCCCAGAAATCCCTGAGTCGCCGCATTGCCCAGTTCTCAGTTCCTAAACATTCCTTTGGCCCTGACTCGGATGGTCATCAGATCTCAGAAGCAAATCAGGGTCCGTCCTGGTTAGTACTTGGATGTGAGGCCATCAAGGAAATGCAGGGCTGTTGTGCAGTCGAAGACAATCGCAAACCACCTCTTAAAGTGGTATAATGGTTAAGAGCGGGTGGACTCCAACTTGAACAACCAGGTTTGATACTCTGGTCTTCCACACGGAGCCCGCTGGGTGACCTTGGGCCAGTAACAGTTCTCTCAGAACTCTATCAGCCCCACCTAGAAGAAGAAGAAGAAGAAGAAGAGTTTGGATTTATATCCCCCCTTTCTCTCCTGTAGGAAACTCAAAGGGGCTTACAATCTCCTTGCCCTTCCCCCCTCACAACAAACACCCTGTGAGGTGGGTGGGGCTGAGAGAGCTCCGTAGACCTGTGACTAGCCCAAGGTCACCCAGCTGGCGTGTGTGGGAGTGCACAGGCTAATCTGAATTTCCCAGATAAGCCTTCACAACTCAAGTGGCAGAGCTGGGAATCAAACCCGGTTCCTCCAGATCAGAGTGCACCTGCTCTTAGCCACTGCTCTTAGCCACTGCTGCTCCAGGTGACTTTTGTGGGGAAGGGAAGGAGGTTTTAAGCCACCCTGAGACTCCTTAAAGGAGGGAAAGGCAGTCTATCAATCCAGACTCTTCCCCCCTTCTTCGTGCATTAAAAACCCTACTGGGTTGCCACAAGTCAGTTGTGACTTGACGGTGCTTGATATACACAAAGCTCTCCTGGCACCCTTTTCGAGTCTAGTCTACAGAGGCAATTCTCAGGGCCGGGCTGGATTCTCTTGCCAGCCTCGTAGTTTTGTACTGATGCTTCAAAAGCAGTGTTCGATCCCCCTTCCTAACCCCTACTCCTGGACGTAGAAACTCTTTCACCTTTGCCTCATCTGATGAAACTGGTGGGGGTGAGGACGACATTGATACCCCCTGGTCCATACGCTGCTTCCAGCACCAACCTAAAGGGAGAGAAAAAAGCACAGTTATCCAAAGCCAGGGGGCCAATATCCTGTGACCTTTGCTTCTTTCATTTCCCTGCTCCTTTTCAGAGTGCTTTTGCCCACGGTTGGCTCGTGCATCAACTGTGTCCACTCCTGGCTCAGTCAGATTTAGCCACAGTGATCGATGCCTTTGTTACATCCTGACTGGTCTACTGCAATGCACTCGAGCTGGGGCTACCCTTGAAGACCGTTTCGAAGCAGCAGCTGCTGCAGAATGCTGTGTGGCTAGACTGCTGGTCGAGGTGCAGCGATCGAGACGTGTGATCCCAACACTACGGCAATTGCATGGACTACTATTCCACCGCTGAGCCCAATTTAAAACGTTGGTCTGGACCTTAAAAATCTTATGTGGTTTGAGAATGGAGTATTCAGTGGCGTATCTGCCTAGGGACAAGGGGTACCCCTTGTCCCCGGGCGCCACTCTTCTGGTCACGTGGGGGGTGCAAAATCGGCCCCCCATGTGACCAGGAAGTCCTGCTGTCTTGTCATTTTCGCACGCCTCGACCCCGTCCGAGGCGCACAAAAATGACGAGGCAGCAGGACTTCCTGCTGACTCCAAGCACCCTAGACCTTGCCCATGTCCATGTCCATGGTGACATGGGCGGGTCGAGGAGTGGGGGGTGGAGCCTGGGGGCATCAGGGGGCGGAGCTGGGGGGGTGGGCGGCAGAGCCTGGGGGGCGTCCTGGAGACAATTTGTCTCCAGGCACCATTTACCCCTGGTACGCCACTGGGAGTATTTAAAGGATATTTTTTTCCAAAACATTCCTGGCCAGATGTTTATTTATTTATTTATTATTTTATTATTTATATTTATATACTGCCCTCCCCAAAGGCTCAAGGCGGTGTCCATCAACATTAAAACAACTGAAAACATCAAATACATAATTTACAATAAAATAATATATAAAATGCTAACTACAGATGGCTGTACTATACTATAAAATACTAAACAACCCCTCCTTCCCCCTTTATGTACCCATGGGAGGCCAGATGTTCTTATGGCGGAGTTGACATCATCCCGGCTGGCCAAACGTCGGTTTACAGGCCCTGCGGAAACTTTGTAAGTCCCGCAGGGCCCTGATCTCACCTGGAAGCCTGTTCCACCAGGTAAGGTAATATTAAGAGGAACGGGAGAGGCCCTGCTGGGTGTCCCATCAATCAAGGAAGGTTGCCTGGTGGGTACATGAAAGCAGGTTTTCCAGTGGCAACGCCACCATTATGAAAGCATTATGGCTCCCTCAATCTGTGGTCCCCTTCGGTCCAGGGAATTGCTTTGCCTGTTTCGTTTCATGGGGGGAGGATTATTTTTGGAAAGGGGCTGCAATAGTGATGTAACTGCAGTGACAGCAGGAACAATATAGCAATCATTTCCAGGGAGTTAACATTCCGACCATGTTGTGACTGTGTGCCTTTAAGAGTGAGTTGTGCCTTTATGAGTTAAGACAACCAGGAAAAGCAGACCCAGGAGAGTTCAGCAGGCAAGATGCCCAGCAGGCAGTTGGTGCCTCCTCACGTGTAAACAGAGAACCACAAAGAGACTCCACTACAACCCGACTGCGCAGCAAAGAGCCCCGACGTAATGCGCAATGGGCCTAAGAGTGCTAGCTAATCAATCAAATGAAGTCCCAAATAATGCCACCTTCTCTTCCCCATCCTCAGCACCCACACACAAACACACTTCCTGCTTCTGCTGCTGCTGCCGCAGGAGGAGACAGAGGCATGTTATTTTGATCGATCAAATAGGTTACAAATGCTTGAAGCTGAAATTAAGTTTTTCAAAAGACCTCAAAATCACTGGGGAGGGCAGAAGTCGAGAGGGGGAAACGTGGTGGAGCCCAAAACCCGGAAGCAAAGAATAACACAGAGCCATCTGTTTCATCTTCATAAGAACATAAGAACCAGCCTGCTGGATCAGACCAGAGTCCATCAGCCCTCTGGAGCAGCAGTGGCGTAGGAGGTTAAGAGCTCATGTATCTAATCTGGAGGAACCGGGTTTGATTCCCAGCTCTGCCGCCTGAGCTGTGGAGGCTGATCTGGGGAATTCAGATTAGCCTGTACACTCCCACACACACCAGCTGGGTGACCTTGGGCTAGTCACAGCTTCTCGGAGCTCTCTCAGCCCCACCTACCTCACAGGGTGTTTGTTGTGAGGGGGGAAGGGCAAGGAGATTGTAAGCCCCTTTGAGTCTCCTGCAGGAGAGAAAGGGGGGGATATAAATCCAAACTCTTCTTCTCTTCTTCTTCTCTGCTACTCGCAGTAGCCCACCAGGTGCCTTTGGGAGCTCACATGTGAAAGCAATGGCCTGCTGCTGCTGCTCCTGAGCACCTGGTCTGCTAAGGCATTTGCAATCTGAGATCAAGGAGGATCAAGATTGGTCGCCAGAGATCGACTTCTCCTCCCTAAATCTGTCCAAGCCCTTTTTAAAGCTATCCAGGTTAGTGGCCATCACCACCTCCTGTGGCAGCATCTTCCAAACACCAATCACACGTTGTGTGAAGAAGTGTTTCCTTTTATTAGTCCTAACTCTTCCCCCCTTAGTCCTAACTCTTCCTTATGAAGCAGGAGAAAAAGTCCTTTGCCTGCCTTCACAAACAGCGGAGATGATGACACTTGCTTCGCAGCAAAGGCATAGCTGGGCAAAGCTGCACTTGGGGCGGCCTCTGAGTTTTCCACCACCCCAACCCCGGACCACCCTCCGCCCCCCTTGCACCACCCCTTACCTTATCCTGCAGGTATGATGGTGCGTGGGGGAGGTTGAGACAGAGGGATCCATGGGGGAAGAGAAAACTAGGAGGCCACCATCCCCCTTCTGCCCCACAGAATCTCTGCTCGGATGCGGCAGAGGGGGGGTAGTCTTCCCTGCTCGGCACTGCCAGCTCCCGCGGAGCGAGAGCCAGCGGCACAAAGCAGGGTGCTGCCGCCACCCCCCCTCTGCTTCATGGAGCAGGTGGCCACCTGCTCTGTGGGGCAGAGGGTTTTTACCCATCTTGGCGCAGCTGGTGGCACTGACCAGGCCACCGCCACCATTCCCCCTCTGCCCGATGGAGCAGGCAGCCGCATTCTCCGTCGGGCAGAGGGGGGTTTCCCTGCCCGGAGCTGCCGACTCCCAAAGCATGAGAGCCGGCAGCACTGAGCAGGCCACAGCCGCCATCCCCTCCTCCAGGCACCTTCGGCTTCCTCGGCCAGCCACTGCCTGAGCGGCTGGCTGTGCGCCTCTCATGCAGAGGCAGGCCCTGCCTCTCGGGCAAGGGCCGGCTGAGGGGAGCTGGAGGAAGCGTGGGGGGGGGGGGGGGGGGGTTGGTTGCTTGTGCCTGCACTTCAATCAGGTGTGTGCAGCGCCCCATGTGACCTGGCGGGGGAGCGCCCAGGTCAGTTGTCCTCGAATGTTCCCATGGGTGCTACGCCACTGCCCCGTAATGAATATGAGGGCAGAAAGGAGTCTGTAACGGAGGCTCTGCCCCGAAGAGACTCTCCCCTCAGCATGGGGCAGAGCAGAACAAGAGTGTATAATCAGCCCTAGAGTGTGATTCTAAATTCTGGTTTGTTAGGCATTTTCTGTATTCTATTTTACATAATTTGTCTCTATTGTAAGAAGAAGAAGAAAAAGAAGAGTTTGGATTTATATCCCCCCTTTCTCTCCTGTAGGAGACTCAAAGGGGCTGACAATCTCCTTGCCCTTCCCCCCTCACAACAAACACCCTGTGAGGTAGGTGGGGCTGAGAGAGCTCCGAGAAGCTGTGACTAGCCCAAGGTCACCCAGCTGGCGTGTGTGGGAGTGCCCAGGCTAATCTGAATTCCCCAGATCAGCCTCCACAGCTCAGGCGGCAGAGCTGGGAATCAAACCCGGTTCCTCCAGATTAGATACACGAGCTCTTAACCTCCCACGTCACTGCTGCTCCTTAAGGTTCCTTAAGCTAGGAGAAAAGTGGCTAATAAAAGTTTAAATAAATAAATGCCTTATAGGCAGCCTGAAAATGCACACCCTGCCTCAACCATCAATCCCAGGGGTTGATCCAAGAAGCTTTCCCCACACAACCTCTTCAAGATCCCCCTTTTTATTGCTGCCCCTGCTCTGTGCAGCTTCTTTTCATGCAAGTCCCAGAGTCCTCAATGTGGCCATTTCAGTGGTTAGGAGAATCCCAGGCCGCCTCTTCTCTTTTTAGGTGTGGAAAGGCTAGTGGGACCCACATCCTCTCCCTTCCTGCCCTGGTTGCCATTCCTGTCTCATAAAGTCAGAGCGGAACCACCAACCCCCCCGCCCTTCTTACTCACGGACAGTGTAGAAAACCAGGCCTCCAACCAACACAGTGGCAGCCCAGCCCCCGATCACGATCCCAACAATGGCTCCCACGTGCAAACCACGCCTCTCTGAAACAAGAAAGAGTCTTCTTCAGACCAGGGGACTCAGGAATCATATTCCTCTACCTTGTCCGCACTACTCTTCTGAACCAGGGAGCATTTTCAAATATGTCGTCTATTTAGTATGTCTATTTATTTAAATATGTGATCAGAACAGAGGTCTCTAATATGGTGCCCATGAACACAACGGCACTGCCATTAATGGCACTGCCATACATTGGTAGAAAGTGGGCAAGAGAGGGTGGGCTTCTCATTGGCCACTGGAGATTTGATCTGACTGGGAAAGTATTTTGGCAGCAGCTGCCACCACAGCACAAAGATCTTTCCTGTGTCAGTGACAGTAAGTTGCAGCAGCCATTTTGTGGCTCCCTCTGCCTCGTAAGGCAGCCATTTTGCGGCCGCCATTTTGTGGATGCTCCTGTAGGAAATATTAGATCAGAGGCATAGCTGGGCCAGAGTGCGCCTGGTGCGCACTCTGTGTTTTCTGCCCCCCCCCCACTCCACGCGCCCTGCCCTCTGCCCCCTCCCTTGCCTTAGTGCAGGCTGGAGAAGTGGCCTGTTCCCTTCAGGCTGAAAACTGCCTGGTGGGAATTACACTTCCCATGAGACCCTGGGGCTCGCAAGGTCTCCTGGGAAGTGTAGTTCCCACCAGGACGTTTTCAGCCTGAATGGAACAGGCCGCTTCTCCAGCCTACACTGTTTCAGGAAGGTAACTGTCTGCATGGGGAGGGGGGGAGGGGTTGCCGCGGGGGGCATTTTCCGCCCACCAGGTTCGCGCCCTGTGCAACACACACACCCCGGTCCCGTGGTAGCTCTACCTCTGTATTAGATTGTAAAGTGAAATGGCCAGGGTCTAAGTGTCAGTGTCTAGAAGAAACAAACACAAGTTGAAGTGAGAGCTGCCACGTACATATTGTTGATATGGTCATGTTTTGAACAAACAAGTGTACTATCAAGAAAAATAGGGAATATGTGACATGTTCTTTGCCAGGATTCTGCTGTTCTGCCCTGCTACAAGCTCTTCTGATTCATACCTGGGTCCACTGATACTTTAACTAACTGCAGACAGATCCTTTGCTCAATAAGAGATAGGGGGCCCCACCCTGCAGCTGACCCCAGCAGTGGTCAATTCGGACACCAGACCAATTACCTTCAGACAATTGTGCATTTGCAAAATTAAACTGGTTGCTTGAAAGACTGTATAAAAAGTGTTTTTGAAATGTGTTCTTTAGACATTGTTTTTTGACTGACTACAGCACATTGTCCTGCAATTATTACAATAAAAGCTGGAGGAGGGAATCTCTTGTTAGAACCACAGCACTGAAATCTGCCAACTGCCATCTCTAAGGGCTATTTCCATTTCCCCCAGGATACCTCAGGATCGAGCCTTAAAGAGCCAGGATATTTGTAAACAATCAGACACAACTTGCAGCAACAATTGTTCTGTGTCACGTTTGCACAGTGCAGCAATAGCGTGACAAGCGTCAAAGCACGCCACATTTTTCCCAGGATGCCACGCCATCCAGACACTGGACATTCACAAGGATGGAAGAGCGGGGTTTAAAGAGTGACTGAATCGTTCGCATGCCTGTTATAAGCGGCAAACTTACTGGAATATATTGATTCATAAGGAGCTTCTCATATGTCAGTAGATGAGGAAATGGACATTGTTGGACTTAGAAATGTTTGTATGCACATCAGGGTTACCTGCTTCCAGAGGTGGGATCCAGCAGGTTCTCACAGGTTCCCGAGAGTAGGTTACTAATTACTTGTGTGTGCCGAGAGGGGGTGACTAATGGGTGATTTTGCCATGTGATTTTTGCCTTAGTTACGCCCCTCCTCTCAGCAGTAGCGCGCAGAACTTGAAGCAGTCTAGCAGGAGGTGCACCGGCGTGCGTGGCAGCCTGCGCCTGCGTGCATTCGTCTCCCGCCCAAGGACCGACGCAGCGGCTGCGTCCTTGCCACTGCTCCACCCAGGAATGCCCCAAATCTATAATTCTATGAGAGACAAAAAGATAATGAACAAACCATACCTGGGACTGTAATTTGCACATGGCTCGTTTCATAACCACCACCAACAATCTTCGACACGGTATAGACTTCAGAGTCTCTCACGTCCAGGCTCCTGATGCTCAGGGAGCACCCAGAACCTGCCGTTTCCCGCCCAGTAAATGCTGGACCGTTCTGCTGGGCAGAAAGTGATGGAATATACGTGAAGATCCGTTTGTTGTCCGTTTGTCCTCCTCGAAACCAGAAATTAGTAACAGGTTCCCATGGGTGGTGGGATTCAAACAGTGGCGTAGCGCCAATGGGGCTGGGCGGGGCACGACGGGGGCGTAGGTGGGCATTCCGGAGCGGGGAATTAATAATTTCTCTGTTACTGTAAAAAACTCTTACTGTAAAAAAAAAGTTCCTAATTTCCAGCTGGTATCTTTCTGTCCATAATTTAAACTCATTATAGAAAGTCCGACCGTCGACTGCCAACCGAAACAACGACTTCTCCTCCAATTGACTGCCTGTCAAATACTTAATACTTTCAAATACTTAATTTTGTTTCTAGAAATCAAAAGAAGGATATTTTCCTTAAACAAGGAACTTGACCATATTTCTAAAACATGTTTTTAAAACAGCCCAACAGGGAGAATTATCTCCCATTTTCTACCTTCGCTAACCAGCCACATAGGAAACAACAGGACTTTATGATTTTTGGACCTAATGGAATTTCTAACGGAAAAGCAGACCCAATTAGTAACCCCCTCTCGGGAACTGGTGAGAACCTGCTGGATCCCACCTCTGGGAGGAGGGGGGGGATGAAGGCAGCTTTGGAGAGCCCGGCCTTGGTCCTGTGAAGCTAAAGGCACCCCAAGGGACACAGGTGGGGTGACAGTCCCTTCCTGCCATGGCAAAGAAGACCCAGCCCTGTCGCCCGGAGGTTGGGGGTGGGGTGGGAGGGGTGCTGCAACTCCCGAGTCGGACGACCCACCTGGGCTGCCATTCCCCGGGCTGAGTGCTGGATGGGCGCGCGCGCGCGGGGGGCGGGGTGTCCCCTTTTGTCTTTCCCTCCCTGCGGGGTCCCGATCCGTCTCACCTGCGAGTAGCACCGCTGACCCGGAGCTCCGCCGCCCGAGGGACCCCCAACCGGGCCAGGGCCCCTCCTCCGCCCGCCTGCCCATAGGGGAGGGGGGGCTTGGTTCAGCTCACTGGACGCCGCCGGGGCTCTGGGCTCGGCTCGCCGCCTGCCGGTTCATCGCCCGCGTTCCCCACCCCCCGCGCCTAGCAACCGGACAAAGGGAATGGGGGAGGGGGCGCCTGACTGGGGCGGGGGGGGGAGGAAGGGGCGAGGGGCCGACCCTCGACGGAGCAGAACTGGCAGAGGGGAAAGGAAGAGCGACGAATAGGCCAAGAGACCCTGGAGTGGCAGCATTCGTTCCCCTTCCAACCGCTGGGGGGTGCCGCTTCCCTGCCTGAGTCCCTGTGCGGCGGCCCCCCCCCCCCCGTCAACTGTGGAGCAGCCCGTAGTTTATCGGTGTGGACGGCTGCGAGGGAAAGGGGGGGGGGGCAAACTCCTGCTTTTCAGTGGCCGTTATCCCGGTTGGAGAGGAGGGTGGGAGGGAATAAAGGTAGCTTCAGAGAGCCCTACCTTGGTCCTGTGGCTGGGGCTGAAGATGTAGGCGCAGAAGAAAGAAAAGAGACCAGAAGTAGAGGCAGAGGGAAAGAGAAAGTAGAGAAAGAAAGAGAAAAGGGTTTTAGATTTAACAAGAAAGGCTATTTCTTCCTTCCCTCCATTCTTTTTCCCGTAATGGAGAGATGGCAACCATAAAGCTGCTGACCAAAGAAACCATGCAGGCCTTAAACCTATTCTTTTACTGTTGCTAGCCTAGCCTAACAAACTTCAAAAATGGCCCTTTGTTCACAATTACCCAAAAGTGCCAGCCAAACTGTTTACGTCATTGTGACAAAGACACCCCAAGGCACAGGTGTCAAACTCGTGGCACTCCAGATGTTACGGACTACAGTTCCCATCACCCCCTGCCAGCATGATGCAGGTGCAATGGGGGATTGTCTGGGGAAGTCTGTTTCCCACTCAGATCAGATTCAACCAGCAGTAGTCTGCATTGGAGGTGAGTCCTGGGCAGGAAAGAGCTGGGGGCGGGGCCTGTTTGGGGGTGGAGCCTAGCTTGGGGGAGGCCAGCCTCAGAGTACCAAGAAGCAGCTGAGAGCCACCCTCAACATAGCAAGAATCAGCAGAGGCGCAGGAAGAGCACCCAGGCCTGTCTACAGCACCCCCACACCCCAATTTCCTTTTAACAGCACACCCTTGAGCCTTTGCTAAACATGCAAATCGCCGATGAGCGCTGGGGGGCGGGGGGGGGGCGTGTCGTTTTTCTCCCCTCCAGGAGGGTCCCGAATCGACCCGTCTCACCTGCGAGCAGCACCGCTGACCAGGAGCTGAGCCGCCTGGGCGACCCCCCAGCGGGCCAGAGCCCCTCCGCCGCCCGCCCGCCCATGTGGGGGCTCGGCCCGGCTCACCGGACGCCGCCGGTTGCTCTGGCCTTCACCTGCCCGCTTCAGCGCCCGCACGCCGACGGGGCGGTCTCGTCGACGGGCAGCCCCGGCGCTCCCCCCACCCACCCCGCCTAGCAACGGGACAAAGGGGAGGGGGACGGGGAGAGAGGCGCTGCCGCCTCGTTGGCTGCAGGGGAGGGGAGGGGGCGAGGGGCCCACCCTCGACGGAGCGGAACTGCCAGAGAGAAAGGGAAGGCGCAGGAATAAGCCAAGAGACACTGGAGTGGAAGCATTCGTTCTCCTCCCAACCGCTGGGGGTGTCGCTTCCCTGCCTGAGTCACTGTACGCCCACCCGACCTCCATGGTCAACAGTGGCGTAACTAGGCAAACTGGAGCCCTGGGCAAAACCTGAGTTCGATGCCCCCCCAGACGCGTGCCCAATGCAACGCGCACCCCCCCTTGTAGCTACGCCCAGTTGCGTATCTAGGCAAACTGGAGTTTGGCGCCCCCCATGGGCAGCCACCCTCCCCCACTGTGACCAAGCAATGATTTTTACACCAGGTTGTTTCAAAGTCACCATCACATTATAGAACATGCCCCAACTCACAGATCTGAGCACAGCAATAAGCCATGCCACACAGCAGAAATATTTTTTTGAAAACATTTTCAAAATGCTTTCAAAATGTTTTATTACTGCTATGAAAACATTTATGGTGTTGTATCCAGTACCCCCAGTTGGGGGAAACAGCATCACTTTCAATGTTTCAAAGGAGAATCTGGGCTCCCTAGTTTAAACAAGTGATGCTGGAATCCACCCCCAAACAGCATCATTTTCAATGGTGTTTAAACTAGGGAGCCCAGATTCTCCTTTTAAATCTACCTTACAGGGAGAATCTGGGGTTCCCAGTTTAAGCAACATTGGAAGTGATGCTATTTTGGGGTTGATTCTCCCCCACCCTGAAACAGCATCACTTGCAATGTTTAAACTGGGGACCTCAGATTCTCCCTTTAAATCCATGTCAAAGGCGGGGAGATTTAAAAGGAAAATCTGGGAAAATTTGGGAGGTGCCTACTGGCAGGGGTGCAATTGTTAAGCTAGCAGCACCAAACTCTCAGGGTATCTTTAGGAGACTCCCCTAATGATGCCACCCAGGTTTGGTGAAGTTTGGTTCAGAGGGTCCAAAGTTATGGACCCTCAAAGGTGTAGCCACCATCTTCTGTTAGCTCCCATTGGAAACAATGGATGATGGGGCACCCCCTTTGGGAGTCCATAGCTTTGGACCCCCTGGACCAAACTTCACAAAACCTGGGTTGTATCAGTAAAAGATTCTCCTTATGATACCTCCCAGGTTTGGTGAAGTTTGGTTCAGGGGGTCTAAAGTTATCAACCCTCAAAGGTGTAACCTCATCTCCTATTAGCTCCCATTGGAAACAATGGGGGATGGGGCACCCCCTTTGGGAGTCCATAACTTTGGACTCCCAAAACCAAACCTCACCAAACCTGGATGATAGCATCAGGAGAGTCTCCAAAAACATCCCTGGTGCTGCTAGCGGCTAGCCTAAAAGCTGCGCCCTCTGCAGGCCAAAAATGGAAAAACACTGAAAATATAAAAAATCCCACAAATAAACCTGCACCCCCCACAGGGCTGCGCCCAGGGCAACTGCCCACTTTGCCCAATGGGAGGAACGCCTCTGATAGTCAACTACGGAGCAGCCCGTCGTTTCTCCGTGTGGACGGCTGTGAGGGAAAGCGGCGCCAGCGCGGAGTAGGCGCCCGGCGTGTTTCAGATCCCGGACGAGCGCCCCCAGCGGGCGGACGGGAAAGGCCACCCCGCGAGTAACCTGCATGGGTCCCCCTTTCGATTTGCACAGGAGAACTGCCTGGTGGGTCGGGCCCCATCTTTACGCTTGACGCTCATTCCACCCCGTCTTTTCTGGAGGTAGCTCATCCAGTTTCCGTGTTTTCCTTTTCTCCCCCTCGCCTTTCGTTTTTCTCTTAGGGTGACTGACTGCAGCTGCGGACTGGATAGGTGGCTACGCATCACCCCAATGAATCTGTTACTGTCAGAGAATTCATGTAAAATACCCCCTATAGTGATCCAGGAAACTGCCTGAGTTCTCTCTGCGAACTTCTGTAAGTCCTCCAGAACAAGGACCTGTTTCCTGCCACAGATTCTTGGTTAGCTGCCCTGGATTGCTTCCCAAACAAACTCCCAGCCGCTCTCCATGGTACTGAAAACACTGCATTCCCCCCCCCTCCCCAGTTGGTTTGACCCAATGAAACCAGAGACACAGAAATGGGAGTATTACATATGTACACTTAATTATGCCAATGAGAAGTTTGAATGGAGTGCGAAGTTGCAGAAGCTTCCCTGTGACCTTCGCTTTGAAAGAACAGGACGTTAAATTGCCAGTGGTTTGTGTTGCTTTAGTAAAAGCAGGATCACAAGGTGCGGGAGAAGCTCAAACACAAATCTCCCAAGCTTGCACGTAACCCCTTTCTGTTCTATCTTCTCCCAAAAGAGCATGTGGTCCAATATGCAACTGGTTGCTGAAAGCACAGAATATGTATTTCCAGACAATCTGGATTTCCTCTGAGCTAAAATAACAAGGAGGGTAAAAAACATTTTTAAACAAAATAAGCCAATATGTATTTTAAAAAGTTCCACTTTGGTCTTTCCTTGTCGCTGGTCAAATATTCTTTCTTTCTTTCTTTCTTTCTTTCTTTCTTTCTTTCTTTCTTTCTTTCTTTCTTTCTTTCTTTCTTTCTTTCTTTCTTTCTTTCTTTCTTTCTTTCTTTCTTTCTTTCTTTCTTTCTTTCTTTCTTTCTTTCTTCATTTGCAACAATTTGTTTTCCATTACTGTCAAAGGCTGTGATATATCAAAAATGCCTTCCCAGCTTTTTGTTGGTGATTTCAGACCTGATGGAACAGAAAAGGAAGTTCAGGTCCCACAGATGTGATCCCGGCATGCCAAATAATACTTGGCCTTTCTTTGAAAACAAGACTTGAGACTCTCCATAAGTCACACAAAAATGAATTTTAGTGGCACCCCTAGAAATCCTTGAGTTGCCGCATTGCCCAGATCTCAACCCCTAAACCTTTCCTTGGTCTGGACTAGGGTGACTCAGGCCAGCCCGATCTCGTCAGATCGCAGAAGCAAATGAGGCTAGTACTTGGATGGGAGGCAGGGGCGAATCTAGGAAAACTGGAGCCCGGGGACAAAATCTGAGTTTGGTGCCCCCCCACCCCAGGTATGGACGACCACCCTCCCCCACAATGATTTTTTGCACGAGCTCACAAAACACCTCCCACCACCAGCAAAACAGGCATGGCTCTCTCCCCACCACTTTCCTAATTGTGTCCTCACACCAACCCTGTGAGGTAGGCTGCTAGCCTGAGAAACAGCTCCAAACCAGTGCAAGGGGAATTAACTTTTTTAAGTACATGTAAATCTTCTGCAAGTCAAATTTCCCCATCTGAAGGCTTACTGCTAAACGCCAAAGTATCATCTCTCACAAATCACCTCCTACCCCCAGCAAAACACACATGGCTCTCTCCCCACCACTTTCCTAATTGTGTCCTCACACCAACCCTGTGAGGTAGGCTGCTAGCCTGAGAAACAGCTCCAAACCAGTGCAAGGGGAATTAACTTTTAAGCATGTAAATCTCTCACAAGTCACCCCCCCCATCTGAAGGTTTACCAAGCAAACGTCAGCATCATCTCTCACAAATCACCTCCTACCCCCAGCAAAACAGGCATGGCTCTCTCCCCACCACTTTCCTACTCAGGTCCTCCCAACTCCTGTGGGAGAGGTGGTAGGGTTGCTAGCCTGAGAAAACAGCTCCAAGCCAGTGCAAGTGGAATGAACTTTTAAGCATGTAAATCTCTCACAAGTCACCCCCCCTTCATCTGAAGTTGCTTACTAAGCAAACATCAGCATCATCTCTCACAAATCACCTCCTACCCCCAGCAAAACAGGCATGGTTGTCTCCCCACCACCTTCACTAATTGTGTCCTCACACACCAACTCCTGTGAGGTAGGTTGCCAGCCTGAGAAATGGCCTTAAGCCGGTGCAAGGGGAATGAACTTTTAAGCATGTAAATCTCTCACAAGTCACCCCCCCCCCCATCTGAAGGTTGTTAAGGTTTACCAAGCAAACATCAGCATCATCTCTCACAAATCACCTCCCGCCCCCCCAGCAAAACGGGCATGGCTTTCTCCCCACCACTTTCCTAATTGTGTCCTCACACCAACCCTGTGAGGTAGGCTGCTAGCCTGAGAAACAGCTCCAAGCCAGTGCAAATGGGAATTAACTTTTAAGCATGCAAATCTCTCTCAAGTCACCCCCCCCCCCCCCCATCTGAAGGCTTCATTAGCAAACGCCAGCATCATTCTTCAGTTCTGTTGTTGCTGTCTGGCTTCCTGTTCGCTTGCTCTCTTTCTTCATTTGCAACAATTTGTTTTCCATTGCTGTAGAAGCCTGTGATATGTCAAGAATGCCTTGCCAGCTTTGGCCTAAGTGCTATGCTGGGCTTAGTGGAACAGAAAAGGAAAGTGGAGGTCCCACAGATGTGATCCTGCCTGTGGCAAATCCTACCTGGACACTCTGCAGCAAGCGCTTTACAGTGCCTCCCAAGATGGCCCATGCTTTCAGTGGCACCTCTAGCTCCTTCAGTTGCCGCATTGCCCAGATCTCAACCCTCGGTAGAGATGCAGTTTTCATTGGTCTGGACTAGGATGACTCACCCAGCATGCGCTGTGCAGATGGCAGTGGCACCCCTCAGTCCCAGTAAACTTGGATGGGAGGCCATCAAGGGAATGCAGGGCTGTTGTGTAGAGGCAGGCAATGGTAAACCACCTTACTAAGTCTCTCCTTGCCAGGAAAGCCCCCATGTTTCTGTAAGTTGGCTGTGACTTTATTTATTTATTTATTTTATTTCTGATTGGGTTTTGTATACCGCCCTACCCTCGAAGGGGTCTGGGCAGCGAACAGCATAAATCACATATATACAATAACCCTTAAATACATTAAAACAATTTAAAATGCAACTTTATGGTGCTTTAGACACACAAACCTTTCCAGGTATCTCTTTCCTGCCTAATCTACAGTGCGAATTCTCTGGGGCACAACCCCATTCTCTTTCGACTACCGCTAGTTTCATACCGCTGCTTCAAAAAAGCATTAATTTCCACACCCAGCAATACAAACTCACCATTGGTGGTTTTTCAGAAACAGGTAGGGAAGAGTTTGACACCCTCTGGGGCACTCTTTGACCCCAGCGACCTGAAGGGGGAGAGAAAACACAGTGAGTAAAAACTGAAGAGCCAATTTTGGGTGGTCACACTTATTTTACCTGCCCCAGTTTGGAGTGCCTTTACCTTGGGGCAGCTGGTGGGTCAGCCGTGACCATTCCAGCATCATTCACATCTAGCCAAAGTGATCCATGCCTTAGTTTCATTGACTAGACTACTGCAATACACTCTAGTTGGGGCTACCCTTGAAGACTGTTTGGAAGCAGCAGCCACTGCAGAACGCTGCTTGGCTAGAATGTTGGTCGGGGGGTGGGGGGTGGGGGTCAACTATCGAGAGTTGTGGCCAAAATACTACAGCAATTACACCGGCTACCAATCTGCTGGGCCCAATTTAAGATGTTGGTCTTCACCTTAAAAGCCTTGCGTGGTTGGAGACTGGAGTAGCTAAAGCATAGTCTTTCTTCATACATTCCTGCCCAGATGTTAAGAGGCTGTCCCATCAATCAAGGTGGTTTGGCTGGTGGGTACATAAAAAGGGGCTTTTCACTGGCATTATGGAACAGCCTTCCCAGGACGGCCTACCGGACTCCCTCACTCTTGATCTTTAGGAGGCAACAGAGGATGGTTTTATTTAGGAGCGCATTTGATTAATTTACTCGCACTGTTAGAGTGCGATTTTAAATGTTGGGGTTTTAAAATGTGTTTTGTGTATTCTGTTCTTTGTACTTTAAAGTGTAAGCCGCCTGGAGCTCTCTCGGGATGAAAAGGGGCTAGTAAATGTTTTGAAGAAATAAATAAAATGGCTCATGGATGGCCTGAAGACACATCCCCTCCTCAGTTATGAGTCCAGGAGTCATATATGAGGAGCTTTTCCTCCACAACTTCTTCTGGTTCCCAAAGGCTTAGCTGGGCCAAAGTGCGCTTAGTGCATACTCTGTGTTTTCCACACACACACACACACCCCGTGGTGCCCCAACCCCTAAAGCACCCCCCCCTCCACCCTACACATTCTGAAAAAGTGCAGGCTGGAAAAGTGGCCTGTTCACTTCAGGCTGAAAACAGCCTGGTGGGAACTGAACTTCCCAGGAGACCTTGGGATTCACAGGGTATCCCTGGAAGTGTAGTTCCCACCAGGCCGTTTTCAGCCTGAAGTGAACAGGCCACTTTTCCAGCCTGAACTAAGGTCAGTTTTATTTAGGAGTGCATTTGATTAATTTACTAGCGCTCTGAGAGTGTGATTTTAAACGCTGGGTTTTTTTAAAAAAAATGTATTTTGTGTATTCTGTTCTTTGTCCTTTAAATTGTAAGCTGCCTTGAGCTCTGTAAGGATGAAAAGGGGCTAATAAAGGTTTTAAATAAATAAATAAAATGACTCACGGGGAGCCTGAAGACACATCCCCTCCTCAATCATGAGTCCAGGAGTCATATATGACCAGCTTTTCCCGCACAAACCTTTTTAGTCCCCCTTCCCATTGGAGCCACTGCCCAATGTGTTTTTTTTTCCAAGTAAGTCTCAAGTTCATTCCGCACAACCCGAACAAAATGTTTCGAGGCAGAAAAAAAAAATAAGTTTCCTCCATGGAGTGCTGCAACATTTCAAGCCCAAAAAGGCTCAAAACAACTTGTTGCCATGCCATTCCCAAGCCATTCTTCTTCTGAAAACATTTGGAAAATACATTCGCTTGCTGTACAATCTCTTTAAGACATTTCCCACGCCTCCCAGTTTCTCATTGGCACCATTTTCTGAGCTCGTGCCAGCCCTCACCCTGAATCTCCTTCCGTCTTTTTAAATTTCAGGAGGCTGTGTCTTCGAAGCTACGTGTCACGGGAATTGTATCAGTGTGACTGAGATGAATTCCTAACTCAACGTAACTGCTTAAAACTACAAATCAATGCGACTACAAGATATATGTAACCAGCCTGCTATATGTTGCCACTTCCTCCTAGAGCAGTGGTGGCGAACCTATGGCACGGGTGCCAGAGGTGGCACCCAGAGCCCTCTCTGTGGGCACGTGCAGAGTCCCTCCCGCCACACACATCTAGGCTGGCCTGGGCCGCTGGGCTCGATTCTTAGCATTAAACCTAAGACCTAGTTTTGGGGAAGCAGTGGAGGTAACCCTGTTAAGCGCTGTTACACCCCACTGATTTTCCTGCAAAGAACTAAAGCGCGATCCTTCACCTGGGAGTAAGCTCGATTGCTGGCAATGGGGCTTGCTTCTCAGTAAACCCTCCGAGGGTCGTGATTCACCCGTTGGAAGAGTTGCATGGTTGCTTCAAAGCAAAGCCACCGACTACCACCAAGCTTACTCCCAAGTAACGCACGCCTCGGAGCCAACCGTTTTTGCTAAACTAAAATCTCAGTATTCAGGTTAAATTGCTATGTTGGTACTTTGCGATAAATACGTGGGTTTTGGGTTGCAATCTGGGCACTTGGTCTAGAAAAGGTTCGCCATCACTGTCCTAGAGCAATCTTTCCTTGATCTATACTTTATGGCTTCACACACTTTGCAGGTAACTAGGCTTCCCCTGACACCCTGGTCCCATGGGAAATCTCATGGGGGCAGGAAGCCTAGTTTCTATTACTATTACTAGCTTTCTATTACTATCTGTTGCCGACCTTGGGGCATCTTAGCTCTGGGGACTGTTTTTCACAACTTTCCTGGGGAAGCGGAAAGGGGGACTTGCAACAGGATTAAGGGGATGGCAAAGGCCCGGCTTGTCAGAACTGGCTTTGCCAAGCTTGGATACTCTGACGCTTTATGAACAAGCGCTACTGATCAGCAATACAGAGTCTGCTTATTGGCTTAAGGTTCAAGACCTAACGCTATGTAGACACGGCCCCTAGAGAATCAAAACCCGAGGCTTTGAAGCTTTGTAGCAGCGAATCCACAGAGGTTAAAAAACGGAATGACCACAAAAAGGTGGCCAGGAGGAGACTTATGGAGGGAATATGAACAAACAGGGAGGGGGGAATTGAAAACGTTTTGAAAACGTTTTCACACTGTTTTCAATTATGTGTGTAGAATGGGCCCCAGAGTCCTCAATAGCTGTGGAAAGGCTGGTGGGATCCACCTCCTCTGCCTCGCTTCCTGCCCTGGTTGCCATTCCTGTCTCGTAAAGTTGGAGCAGAACCACCCAGCGACCATCTCTTACTCACGGACAGTGTAGTAGACCAGAACTCCAGCCAACAAAGTGGCAGCCAAGCCCCCGGTCATGATCCCAACAATGGCTCCCACGCCCAAACCACGCTTATCTGAAACAAGAAAGAGTCTTCTTCAAACCAGAGAATGCAGGAGTCGTATTCCTTTACCTTGTCCACACCACTCTTCTGAACCAGGGAGCATTTTCAAACGTGTCATTATTTTAATGTGCACATTAATTTAAATATCTGATTAAAACAGGGCTCTCCAATATGGTGCCTGTGAGCATAACGGCGCCTACCGCCACCTTTCCCGGAACCACCAAACACTGGTAGAAAGTGGGCAGGAGAGGGTGGGCTTCTCATTGGCCAATGGAGATTTGATCTGACTGGGAAAGATTTTTTTAAAAACAATGTTTTGGCAGCAGCTGCCACCACAGCTCAAAGATCTTTCCTGGGTGACTGACAGTAAGCTGCAGCAGCCATTTTGTGGCAGGTTCTGCCTCGTAAAGCAGCCATTTTGTGGTTGCTCCTGTATGAAAGATTAGATTGTAAGGTGAAATGAGCAAGGTCTGAGTGTGAGTGTCAAGAAGAAACAAACACAAGCCTGAAGTGAGAGCTATCGTGTACATATTGTTGAAATGTTTTGAACAAATAAGTGTACTATAAAAGAAAACAGGGAGGATGTGACATGTTCTTTGCTGTTCGGCTTTGCTACAGGGTCTGCTGAGTCATTCCTGGGTCCACTGATACTTTAACTAGCTGCAGACAGACCCTTTGCTCAATAAGAGACAGGGGGTCCCACCTTGCAGCTGGTCCAGGCAGTGGTCAATTCGGACACCAGACCAGTCACTTTCAGACAACTGTGCGGTGACCAAATGCAACCAATCAGGAGCAGCAGTGGCGTAGGAGGTTAAGAGCTCGTGTATCTAATCTGGAGGAACCGGGTTCGATTCCCAGCTCTGCCGCCTGAGCTGTGGAGGCTGATCTGGGGAATTCAGATTAGCCTGTACACTCCCGCACATGCCAGCTGGGTGACCTTGGGCTAGTCACAGCTTCTCGGAACTCTCTCAGCCCCACCTACCTCACAGGGTGCTTGTTGTGAGGGGGAAAGGGCAAGGTGATTGTAAGCCTCTTTGAGTCCCCTGTCAATGAAACTTGTTGGCTTAGGTCGAACTTGATGTTAGTTGGTAGAGTTATAGAAAAACAAATCAAGTTATCTGCTTTTTCATAGAGGTTAGTGGTTCAGATGGGCCTTCTTCTCACGCTCCACCAGCTATAACTCATAAGAGCATTTTGATTGGCTTGTCTGCGCTTCTATTATCTCATATTTAGTTACGAACCAAGCAGATAATAACTGCAAGGTAATAATAGATCAGTTGAGGATAGATCGAAAAATCCCTTGAAGGCTTGAAGGTTCTACAACGCATGACTACCTTGTTCTCTGAAGGGCTCGCACGATTCTCCGCCAGGCATACTGCTGTCATCACCTCCTGTAGGGCAGACGCACAGATTAATGTCAACTCAGGAATGTTATAGTACCAGCAGTTCATGTTTAATTGTGGTTTTACATTGTTGACGTAGATTTATGTTACCTCGGTTGTAAACTGCCATGACCCCAGCTGGTAAACAGGAGGGTTTGGGATACACAACATTGATAATGATGATGAGAAAGGTGAGATGGGTATTTTTCGACACAAATGCACTTCTGTGAAAAGCAAATCAGCTCTAGCTAGAAGTCTCCACAGAAATTGGTGAGATCTCAATGTTTGGGTGACCTGGGCCTTTTGATAACTCCTCAAAGCAATGGAGAAAAAAAAAAACGGACATGTGATTTGCTCTTAAAACTATTCCTTGTCGGAATGGTTTAAGGAGACTCCTATATAGTTTGGGTGAGTACTGCAGAGAGGAGGCCCTCTCCATAAACTATTCCAAAACTAAGGTAATGGTGTTCAAAAAAAGACCAAGAAAATACAGTTGGAGCATCCATAATATTCCTATAGAGCAATGCAATTATTTTAAATATTTAGGTGTTACATTCAGTCCTTCACTAAATTGGAATGCCCACTTAGCAGTGGTCAAAGCAGCTGCCCAAAAATCTGTTGGGGCAATATTGAGATTTTATCATACAAAAGGAGGTCATTTAGTTGATCCAGCCCTAAAAATTTTTAAAACTAAAGTTATATCCATGTTACTCTATGCTACAGAGATTTGGGGATGGAATGTCCAAGTCCTACATAAAATAGAAACTATCCAAAACTCCTTCCTTAAACGAATTCTGCTACTCCCTAAAGGAACGCCAGCAGCCCTCCTCAGGGCAGAACTCGGTTTGCCTTCTATCAAAGCTCGAGCTGAATTGGCAATTTTGAAATACGTTAAAAAGAGTTCACTAAAACCGACTTCGTTTGGGAATCAAAGTCTGCAGATATTACTAAAGGCCTCAAAATTACATAATACCTCCCTAAATAATATATTGCTCAGTTATTCTGTCCCAGATCATTTATTCTCTTCACCAATTTTAAATCACGACCTTCGGGACTGGATATTCAAAGGAGATAACTGTATGGACAGAGATATAATTTTACATTCCAAGTTTGCTCCCTGGTATAGTCACCTTAAAAAGGATCATCATAGAGCCTCCTATCTTGCTGGCATTACTCAGTTTAAGATAAGGAAGGCTATGACAGCATTACGATTTCAAACAATGCCAACAAATTATTTAGAAGGCAGATATGCCAAAATACCAGTTGAACAACGAATTTGTATCTGCAAACAGGGAGTAGAGGACTTACCTCATTATGTTCTGAACTGCCCCCTGTGCGCAGAGCCTAGGGCTAAGTTTCTGAATAGTTTTATATCCCTGTCCCAGGTATACTATGAGTCAGACAAATTATACCTTCTCCTTGCGGATTTGGATCCCTATATATCCTATAGGGTTGGCCTATTCGCCTTGGCAGCTACAAAGATTCGCTCCAACAACGTAATAAAGTAAATGATCAAACCTAAATTGGTATAAGTTAGGTGGGAATACAATCTAGACATACTGTAGGGGGGAAAGTGAAAGACTTAGTGTTCACATGATGGATTTTTAGTGAATTTTTTCTTTCTTTTTTTTTCCTTACCTGTTGGAATAACAAGTTGGCTCAGAAGTTTTAATGTAATAATATTGTAATATTGTAATGGCCTATGGCTTTCAATAAAATTGATTGATTGATTGATTGATTGATTGAACTATTCCTTGTCACACCATGATTAAGATACGCTAGGAACTTTGATAATCGTAGCATTTACCTTCACCATCACTGGAGGGTCAGTGTTTTCCATGCCTGTGTTTAGTTCTGTCTCGCTTAATAAACCCCCCCCCAGGACAAACCTCTGTTTATCTGCAATGTTTGTCACTCTGTTGCTTCTGTTTTCTTTGGGTAGTCAAAGAAAATAATCCCAAGTCTGGATGTTGGGTATTGTCTAATGAAGGAATTTCTCTCCCTCTCTGTCTCTCTGTCTCTGTCTGTCTGTCTGTCTGTCTGTCTGTCTGTCTGTCTGTCTGTCTGCCTCTGTCTCTCTCTCTCTCTCTCTCTCTGTCTTCTCCCCCCTCCCCCAAATCAGTCTCCATCCTGAATTCTTGCTTCCTGCAAGCCCAAACCCAACCCCAGGACATTTCAATTAAGCTGGTACCGGCACAGCCACAAAAAGGAGAAACTGTTACTCTGACTCCGGGAGGAAACCCTGTCTATGATTCATGCACCTGGTATCGAGGACCAGAAAAAAGAAAAGAACGGATCTTATTCTTGACATATTATCCATCATCTTCTGAGCAACAGAACGGTCCAGCATTTACTGGGTGGGAAACTGTAGGTTCTGGGTGTTTCCTGAGCATCAGGAGTTTGGACGTGAGCGACTCTGATATCTATTCCATGAGAAAGAGTTTGGATCATGGTAGTGAAAAAGGCAATGTGCAAATTACAGTCTCAGGAATGATTTGATCCTCATCTTTTGTCTCTCATAGAATTATAGAGTTGGAAGAGACCCCAAGGGCAATCAAGTCCAACCCCCTGCAATGGTGGCCATCCAGCCTCTCTGTCAAAATCTCCAAAGGAGGAGACTCCACCACACTCCGAGGGAGTGCGTTCCACTGTCGGAAAGCTCTTACTGGCAGGAAGTTCTTCCTGATGGCAGGTGGAATCTTTCTTCCTGGCCAATATTTGATCTTCCTTCAGAGCAATCTACTCTGCCCAGCTGATGGAAGGAAGGAGGGCAAATAACCCTGATGTGCATACAAATGTTTCCAAGAATAATCCCCCGACAATGTCCATTTTCTCATCTACTGACATATCAGAAGTTCCTTATGAATGAATATATTCCAGTAAGTTTGCCCCTTATAACAGGCATGCGAATGATTCAGTCACTCTTTAAACCAGTCTTCCATCCTTGAAGATCAGATTTAGTGGCAGAACAATTGAGGCTTCTGCCACCTTTCATGTCCAGTGTCTGGATGGCGTGGCATCATGGGGGAAATGTGGCGTGCTCTGAAGCCTGCCACGCTGTTGCCGCACTGTGCACACGTGACAGGGAATAGTTGTTGTCGCAAGTTACGTCTAAAGTTTATATGCTCCTGGCCCTTTAAGGCTCAATCCTGCGATATTCTGGGGGAAATGGAAACAGCCCTTAGAGATGGCAGTTGGCAGATTTCAGGGCTGTGGTTCAAACAAGAGATTCCCTCCAGCATCTTATGGGAGGACCTGACCTAAACAACCAGAAAGTGTTTAGCAGAGTTCTCCAGGACTGGTTTATGAAAGGTGATTAACAACCTTTCTGCCTGACAATGCAAAAGAGTCGAGAGGCTGAGTTGGGTTCTTTGACCTACTAACCAGCAAATTAGACAGAACACCTGAAGAAATTATTGTCATTTGAGATAAAAACTATTCTGTTTATTAAGCGAGACAGAACTAAACACAGGCATGGAAAACACTGACCCTCCAGTGATGGTGAAGGTAAATGCTACGATTATCAAAGTTCCTAGCATATCTTAATCATGGTATGGCAAGGAATAGTTTTAAGAGCAAATCAGATGTCAATTTTGGTCGCCATTGTTTTCGGGAATTATCAAAAGGCCTAGGTTGCCCAAACGTTTCCCCAAGAGATCTTACGATTTTTCTGAGACTTCCATCCAGAGAAATCTGATTTGCTTGTCAAGGAGTGCATATTTATAGAAAAATATTTATCTTATCTTTCTCGTCCTCATCATCCATTTTATATATCCCACGCCCTCCCCTTTACCAGCTGGGCCCATTGCAGCTTACAACAGAGATAACATCAAAAATGTAAAACCACACAATGGCCCCTTCCGCACAAGCAAAATAATGCGTTTTCAAACCACTTTCACAACTGTTTGCAAGTGGATTTTGCCATTCTGCACAGCTTCAAAGAGCACTGAAAGCAGTTTGAAAGTGCATTATTCTGCATGTGCGGAATGAGCCTTAAACATTAAATACTGGTACTATTCCTGAATTGAGGTTAATCTGTGACTATTCCCCTTCAGGACATGATGCAGTCACTGACAACAGCAGTATACCTGGCGGAGATTCTTGGAAGCCCTTCGGAGAACAAGGTAGTCATGCGTTGTAGAACCTTCAACCCCCAACACGAGGGATTGTTTGATCTATCATAGATCTATCATTATCATGTTGTTGTTTTCAGCTTCGTTTGTAACTAAGTGTGAGATAATACAAACATAGACAAGCCAATCAAAATGCTCTTATGAGTTATAGCTGGTAGAGCATGAGAAGAAGGCCCATCTCATAAGAACATAAGGACATAAGAACAAGCCTGCTGGATCAGACCAGAGTCCATCTAGTTCAGCTCTCTGCTACTCGCAGTGGCCCACCAGGTGCCTTTGGGAGCTCACATGCAGGATGTGAACACAATGGCCTTCTGCAGCTGTTGCTCCCGATCACCTGGCCTGTTAAGGCATTTGCAATCTCAGATCAAAGAGGATCAAGATTGGTAGCCATAAATCGACTTCATAAATCTGTCCAAGCCCCTTTTCAAGCTATCCAGGTGAGTGGCCATCACCACCTCCTGTGGCAGCATCTTCCAAACACCAATCACACATTGTGTGAAGAAGTGTTTCCTTTTATTAGTCCTAATTCTTCCCCCCAGCATTTTCAATGAATGCCCCCTGGTTCTAGTATTGTGAGAATCTCAACCTTTAACCTCTATGAAAAAGCAGATAATCTGATCTGTTTTTCTATAACTCTACCAACTGTCTAACATCAAGTTTGACCTAAGCAAACAAGTTTCATAGACAGCTGAAAGTGGTTGAACTCTTGGTTAACATGGAACCTCAGCCGGAAAAAAACAAATAATAGCCTTGCTACTAATTCCAAATGGTTTTGGATCTGGTGGATTCTGTGCAGCATATGTACAATGGGTTGCAACCATTATAAAGGAATCTATTTCCCTTTTTCCCGTTTGCAAGTGTGTCCTTCACCTGTTCCGGGTTGCTTTCGCTGCCTTGCACGGAGATGTTTCTCCTTTTTAAATTTCCCGCAACACTTGCGTAGCTGTGCAGGCATACGGAAATGAATCCCCACAGCCATGCCCATTCTCCCACAATCCAATCGGTTGCACCTGCATAGTTGCGCAAGTGCAACACACAAAAGAAAAAAAAGATAGAGAGACCGCCCTGCAATGGCCAAGCAATACTACATGGCGGTCATACTTTCTGCCATGGGTAGAAAATGTGCTTGGGGGACTTTGTATATTGTCGGGCGCTCAGAGAATCTGCCTACAATGTTCTGGGCTACCTGCACAGAATGGTTGGTGGGAGGATTCTCTCTGTCAGTGTACGGCATGGAACCTAACATGAACTGGACATAACATTTTATTTGAGAACACTTAAATTCTGGACATTTCAGAAGGTTACTATAAGAACATAAGAACTAGCCTGCTGGATCAGACCAGAGTCCATCTAGTCCAGCACTCTGCTACTTGCAGTGGCCCACCAGCTGCCTTTGGGAGCTCACGCGCAGGATGTGAAAGCAATGGCCTTCTGCAGCTGCTGCTCCTGAGCACCTGGAAATTAGTAATTTTAACTGTATTTCTTAACCTTGTTTTGTTTTAAAATTTTGTCCTGTTTTATATGCCAATAAAGGCGTGTGCGTGTGTGTTGTTGTTGCTCCTGAGCACCTGGTCTGCTAAGGCATGTGCAATCTCAGATCAAGGAGGATCAAGATTGGGAGCCATAGATCGACTTCTCCTCCATAAATCTGTCCAAGCCCTTTTTAAAGCTATCCAGGTTAGTGGCCATCACCACCTCCTGTGGCAGCATCTTCCAAACACAAATCACACGTTGTGTGAAGAAGTGTTTCCTTTTATTAGTCCTAATTCTTCCCCCCAGCATTTTCAATGAATGTCCCCTGGTTCTAGTATTGTGAGGTACTAGATACTATCTATGTCAGACTGCACGGGGGGGGGGGGGGGGGCATTGAAATGCACAAACACCAAGACAACTTCAACAAGAAAGAAGAGAGTCTGAAAATTAACAAATCTTGGCTATCAGTACTTAAAAAATGGACTGATAACCCCGCCCGCAATACAATGCACTCAACCACACCTTTGCATAGCAAGTTCCACCCAAACACTTACTGAATGGTCCCCACCCTGGGACATGGACAAATATACCCCACTAAACTTTCCCTTCTCACTAGACACCGTGTGAAACAGACTTTTCTCTGTGACACACCTCTGAAGATGCCAGCCACAGATGCAGGCAAAACGTTAGGAACAAGATCCACCAGACCATGGCCACACAGCCCGGAAAACCCACCACAACCAGTTGAATTTGGCCATGAAAGCCTTCGACAATACACTAAAGTGAATGAGTGGAAGGGAGGGAAATAACGGGTTTGCTCCGTGTTGTGTTTGTACAGGAGTCCCACTAATGAGCAGCCGTGGCGTAGGAGGTTAAGAGCTCGTGTATCTAATCTGGAGGAACCGGGTTTGATTCCCGGCTCTGCCACCTGAGCTGTGGAGGCTTATCTGGGGAATTCAGATTAGCCTGTGCACTCCCACACACGCCAGCTGGGTGACCTTGGGCTAGTCACAGCTTCTCGGAGCTCTCTCAGCCCCACCTACCTCACAGGGTGTTTGTTGTGAGGGGGGAAGGGCGAGGAGATTGTAAGCCCCTTTGAGTCTCCTGCAGGAGAGAAAGGGGGGATGTAAGTCCAAACTCTTCTTCTTCTTTCCGGACTTTGTGCCCATGGTCTGGTAGATCTTGTTCCTAACGTTTTGCCTGCATCTGTGGCTGGCATCTTGACAGGTGTATAACAGACAGAAGTGTGTTACATACTGCGTTCAGTGGGACGGAAATGTTTTGGTGGGGCGTATATTGAGAATCAGTGGGGGTTCTGCCAGCCTCCATGTCCATTGTCTGGATGGCGTGGCATCATGGGGGAAATGTGGCGTGCTCTGAAGCCTGCCATGGTATTGCCGCACTGTGCACATTTGACAGGGAATAGTTGTTGTCACAAGTTCTGTCTGATGGTTTATATGCCCCTGGTCCTTTAAGACTCAATCCTGCAGTGTTCTGGGGAAAATGGAAATAGCCGTTAGAGATGGCAGTTAGCCGATTTCAGGGCTGTGGTTCTAACAAGAGATTCCCTCCTGCATCTTATTGGAGGTGCTGAACTAAACAACCTGGAAGGCTTTTTGCCTGCATAAAAGTGTTTAGCAGCAGAGTTCTCCAGGGCTGGTTTATGAAAGGTGATTAACAACCTTTCCTTCTGACAATGCAAAAGATTCAAGAGGCTGAGTTGGGTGCTTTGACCTATTAGCCACCAATTTTTCTGAGACTTGCAGCCAGAGAAATCTAATAAACTAGTCACAGAAGTTCTTATTTATAGAAAAATATCTATCTTATCTTTCTCATCACCATCACCATCATCATTTTATATACCCCACGCCCAGTGGTGGGATCCAAAAATTTTAGTAACAGGTTCCCATGGTGGTGGGATTCAAACTATGGTGTAGTGCCAATGGGACTGGGCGGGGCACGATGGGGGTGTGGCCGGGCACAACGGGGGCAGGGCATTCCTGGGCGGGGCTGTGGCAAGGACGCAGCCGCTGCACCGGTCCTTGGGCGGGAATCGAATGCACGCAGGCGCAGGCTGCCATGCACGCCGGTGCACCTCCTGCTAGACTACTTCAAGTTCTGCGCACTACTGCTGAGGAGCAGAGGAGGGGCGTAACTAAGGCAAAAATCATGTGGCAAAATCACCCATTAGTAACCCCCTCTCGGCACACACAAATAATTAGTAACCTACTCTTGGGAACTTGTGAGTACCTCCTGGATCCCACCTTTGCCCACGCCCTCCCCTTTACCAGCTGGGCTCATGGCAGTTTAAAACAGAGATAACATAAATTTTCAGCAAAAATGTAAAACCACAAATTAAAATACTGGTAGTATAACGTTCCTGAGTTGAGGTTAATCCGTGAGTATTCCCTGCAGGAGACGATCCAGTCATTGACCTCAGCGGTACATTTGATGGAGAATTTTGGAAGCCTTTCGAAGAACCTTCAACCCAAACCATTAGGGATTTTTCAATCTATCGTAAACTGATCTATTATTATCATGTAGTTGTTAGCTGCTTGGTTCGCAACTAAATGCGAGATAATGCAAGCGCAGACAAGCCACTCAAAATGCTCTTATGAGTTATAGCTGGTAGAGCGTGAGAAGAAGGCCCATCTCAACCTTTAACCTCTGTGAAAAAGAAGATAACCTGATTTGTTTTTCTATAACTCTATTGACTGTCTAACATCAAATGAGGCCTAAGCAAACAAGTCTCATAGACAGTTGAGAGTGGTTGAACTCTTGGTTAACATGGAACCTCAGCAAAAAAAAACCACAAACCCAAATAATATACTAATTCCGAATGGTTTTGGATCTGGTGGATCCATTAGAAGGGAGGGAAATAACGGGTTTGCTCCGTGTTGTGTTTGTGCAGGAGTCCCACTAATGAGCAGCCGTGGCGTAGGAGGTTAAGAGCTCGTGTATCTAATCTGGAGGAACCGGGTTTGATTCCCGGGCCGGCTCTGCCACCTGAGCTGTGGAGGCTTATCTGGGGAATTCAGATTAGCCTGTGCACTCCCACCCACGCCAGCTGGGTGACCTTGGGCTAGTCACAGCTTCTTGGAGCTCTCTCAGCCCCACCAACCTCACAGGGTGTTTGTTGTGAGGGGGGAAGGGCAAGGAGATTGTCAGCCCCTTTGAGTCTCCTACAGGAGAGAAAGGGGGGATATAAACCCAAACTCCTCCTCCTCCTCCTCCTCCTCTTCTTCTTCTTCTTCTTCTTCTTCTTATTCTTATTCTTATTCTTATTCTTATTCTTATTCTAATGCAGGACTGTGCAAAAAGATTGCTGGTTCAGCAGTTTTTGGAAATCTTGACTTGAGGGGAATTAAACAGGCCAAACTCATTTTGGGAACGGGACCTGTGCGAAGTTTCCCCCCACCAAACAGTTTCTATAGCATCTTGCAGACGTTATATTCAGCCTGTGCAGAATTCACCTCAAATAAGTGTTTCAGTTAATGACTGGTGTGTTCTTAAGAAATATAAGCCAACGTTTTCTACACTTCCTGCCTTTCCCCTAACTGGAGTGTAACTCACAAACCTTGCAAGGGACCCAAAATTGATCAGCCCACAGGCAACCTGTCAAATGTGGGGGTAAATCACATGTAGGCTTGATTTGAAGGCTCGCTGGAGCAGTTACAAAGGTGTTTCAGTGCATAAGCTATTACGCATTGGTCTTGTATAATAATAATAAACCTTTAATGGCATATATATAAATTATACAATGGAAATTAAAATTGACAGTAAAACAGGACTTTTAAAAAAACAACTTTTATGAGAGCTATGAATATTAAGACACTGAGGTGGGATTAGGTTAGTAGAAAGCATTTGGGAACGTTCAGTGATGACAACACACAAGTTGGTTCGATGGTAACAGTTGAGTTGCTGTCTAACAAGAACAAAGTTTTGACAGCATCTGTAGTGTTGCCTAGAGCAGCTAAGAGAGGATTAAGTAGTCTTTCCCGCTCTACAGCATATAGAGGGCCATATAATAGAACATGATGGACGGTTTCTTCAAGACCAGGATTGCAGGTGCAAGATCTATCAGAGGATGGAAGATGGTGCTCTCTGTTGTATCGTCTGGTAGAAGGAAGAACATTGCATCTGGCTAAGGTGACAGCGCGTCTCAGAGTGGGCTCATGTAGAGGAGGATATCAGATAGTTAGCAGGAGTCGGGAAAACGAGACAAAATATGCAGATGGATTGGAGAGCAGGTTTGATTTGCTTGTGCCATCAGTTTCTGGTAGTCCTGCTCAAAGAGTCTTTGCTTTATGAGACGGTATATCTGTGAAACATGAGCAACGTCACAAGAAAGAAGAAGATCATCAAAGGGACATTGTAGGTCTTATGTAGGCTTAGGGATCCCCAACCTTTTGGGGCTTGCAGCCAACTCTGAAATTCTGACATAGTGTGTTTGGGTGGGTTGGAAAATTCCAAAAGTCTCCCAGTTACGACGAGACACGTAGGTTGGTTCAGAAGAGTGGTGAGGGCAAGGTAGAGAAATACAACTCCTGCGTTCCCTGGTCTGAAAATGACTCTTTCTTGTTTCAGATAAGCGTGGTTTGGGCGTGGGAGCCATTGTTGGGATTGTAATTGGGGGCTTGGCTACCACTGTGTTGGTCGGAGGCCTGGTTTACTACACTGTCCGTGAGTAAGAGATTGTGACTGGGTGGTTCTGCTCTGACTTTTCAAGATAAGGAATGGCAACCAGGGCAGGAAGGGAGGCAGAGGATGTGGATCCCCCCAGCTTTTCCACAGCTAAAGAGAGAAGAGGTGGCCTGGGATTCTCCTAACCCTTGAAATGGCCACATTGAGGATTCTGGGACTTGCATGAAAAGAAGCCATACAGGGTAGGGGCAGCAAGAAGTAGCGGGATCTTGAAGAAGTTGCATGGGGAAATCTTCTTGGATCAAACCCTGGGATTGCTGGCTCTGCTGCAGGCAGGCAGGCAGGCTGTTGCAGAGGAATAACTAGGGAAAATGGAGCCTGGTGCAAAATCTGAGTGTTGTGCCCCCCCCCCATGGCAGCCCCCCTCTCCCACCATGACTAAAGGCTACCCTCCCCCACTACAACCAAAGAACGATTTTTTTGCACCAGGTCATCTCAAAGTCACCATCACATTATAAAACATGTCTCAACTCACAAATCTGAACACAGGAATGGGCCGTGGCACACAGCAGAGATTTAAAAATTTGACAACATTTTCAAAATGCTTTCAAAATGTTTAACAACTGTTATAACACTTAAAAGTGTTAAGTGTAAAGTATTTTAAGTGTCATACGACATTAAAATGCCTTCAAAATGTTTTATTACTGCTGTGAATGTTTTATTACCCTCCACTCATTCCTTCGCATTTCTCCCAAGCATTGCCAGAAATAATAGCCAATTTGGATTAATATCAAACCTGTCCAAATAAGCTACAGTACAAGCAAGCCTGAATTTCCATCTCTTCCTCTGAATGCCTATTTCACACTTGTATCTACAAGAACTCCAAGCACTGCAGATTCATCTTCCAATTGCTAAAGGTGCAGCCCAAAATATTCCCTGGATGACCCAATGGTTCTTCCCAGAGAGAGTGGGGGGGGGGGGGAGAGAGAGGGCTTATGTATTCTTTTGAATTTATATGGTGAGCACTCATCAGCCTGGGTAGCCAAGGCCAGAAGCTGCTGTGGGCTGCTTGGGCACAAACTCAGAATCTACTTTCTTGACTTGCTCTTGAAAAATCTGTCTTGAGTGCCAAAACTGTGCAGAACTTCCACATTCAGGGGCGATGACCTACTGAATACCAGTGCCAAGAGGCAATATCAGACTTTGGCCTCTATGCCTTTTTGTTGAACCTCAGGGAGTTTACTGTGGGGAGTTTACTCCAAGCATTCCAACACATCACTCTCTACAATCCCAGATGCAGAGAAATTATGAACAGCTATGTGTTTGTGTCCCCTGCTCTTTCTTCTAGGCTCCTTTGTTTACAATTTAGACATCACAAACGTTGACGATGTAACTATTATTCAGACTGGGAAACACCTGGAGATTTTCAAGGTGAAACCTGAGGAAAGGGGTGGGGTTTCAGAGAGAGGACAGACTTTAGTAGAGTGCAATGCAGAATCTACCATGCAAAGTTGCCATTTTCTCCTGTTGAATTCATCTCTGTACCTGGAAATCATTTGTAATTCCAGGAGATCTCCAGCCACAACCTGGAGGTTGGAACAATATGACTTGCACTCCTTAGCTAACTATTATGTTTCTGAAATTCATTCCACTATCTATAGTGAAAAATCACATTATGCACTTACTTTGACAGACACGGTATTACAAAATTATATGCCAAAACCTATACCAAAAACAAAATAGCCACAGGCAACTAAAATAGCAAGGGGGAGGGCTGGAAGGTTTAAAGATAGATCTTTTCCAAATGGTATCAAGTATGCAACATTTACATCACACACACACACACACACACATATATATGTGTGTGTGCATAATTTTTAATTATAAGGCTTATACATAATATAAAAAAACTACTAATTAAAACTTTGGAGGTTCAATTGTTCAAGTTTCATGGCTGGATGCATTCTATCATTTATTAGATTATTTTGTAACCTCTTCAGATTCTGAAGGCATCTAAGGCATCAGTCACTGGGGCTAAATCTGACTGACCCAGAAATGGACACAGTTGATGCATGAACCAAACGTGGGCAAAAGACCTCTGAAACAGATCAGGGAAATGAAGAAGCCGTGGCCACATGATACTGGCTCCCTGGTTTTGGATCACTGTGTTTTCTTTCTCCCTTTAGGTCGCTGGGGGCAGCGATTGGACCAGGGGGGATCAACGTCTTCCACACCCCCACCAGTTTCAGCAGATGGGACAAAGGTGAGAGAGTTTCTACTTCCAGGGTTAGGGAGGGGGATCGAATGCTGCTTTTGAATCTTCAGTACAAAACTATGGGGGCAGTGGAAAGAGAATGGGGCTGGGCCCAGAGAATTCCTCTGTAGGTTAGATTGGAAAAGGGTGCCAGGAAAGCTTCTTTGGAGGTTTTTTAAAGAGAGGCTGGATGGCCATCCGTCAGGAGTAATTTGATTGTGTGTTCCCCGTTGCAAGGGGTTGGACTTGATGCCCTTGGGGTCTCTCCCATCATTCTATGTCAAGCCCAGTCAAGTCAGAACTGACTCATGACAGCTCAATAGGACTTTCAAAGGGCAAGAAGAAGGGAAGTCTGGTTATGGGCCGTCTGGATTTATGGCCGTCTTTCTCTCTGTATAAGGAGTCTCCGAGGCAGAACACAGCCTCCTTACATAAGAACATAAGAACAAGCCAGCTGGATCAGACCAGAGTCCATCTAGTCTAGCTCTCTGCTACTCGCAGTGGCCCACCAGGTGCCTTTGGGAGCTCACATGCAGGATGTGAGAGCAATGGCCTTCTGCGGCTTTTGCTCCGGAGCACCTGGACTGTTAAGGCATTTGCAATCTCCTTCCCTTCTTCTCCCCACAACAGACACCTTGTGAAGTAGTTGGGGCTGAGAGAGTTCTGAGAGAACTGTGACTGGCCCAAGGTCACCCAGCAAGTTACATGTGGAGGACCAGGGAATTAAACCAGGTCCTTCGGGTTGGAGTCCACCTGCTCTTAACCACGACACTACTTTAAGAGGTGGTTTGTGAGTGTCTTTGCCTGCACAACAGCCCTGCACTTCCTTGATGGTCTCCCATCCAAGTACTAACCAGGACTGACCCTGATTTGCTTCTGAGATCTGACAAGATCAGGCTAGCCTGGGTCAAAGAACTGTTTAGCAACTGAGAACTGGGCAATGAGGCGACTCAGGGATTTCTGGGGATTCCACTGAAGTTCCTTCTCCTTTGGCCTCAGCGTAATTTGACTCTCCCATTTTGGTTTCCAAAAAAGGCCAAGCATACTTTGACACTGGGCGTGTCTGTGTGTGACCTGAATTTCCTTTTCTGTTCCATCAGCTCTGAAATCGTCAACTAAAGCCGGGATGCCATTTCTGAAATGTAGCAACTGTTGGCCATAATAGAAAATAAATTGTTTTGAATGATGTTAATTCGGATGTTTTGTTATCAAATTTAAAATTTAATAAATATTATATTTTTTAAAAAGAAAATGAATTGTTGCGACTGAAAAAAGAAAAAAAGAAAAAAGAGAAAAAAAATTTGCACCTCACTGACACTTTTAAAAATAAATGGGAGGGAAAGCGGGATGCCTACTCCTTGTAGGCCCCGCTTTTTCTCACAGCCGTCTACACAGAGAAACTATGGAATGCTCCGCAGTTGACTTGGGGGGCGGGGAGCATTGCACAGGGACTCAGACAGGGAAGCGACACCTCCAGCGGGTGGAAGAACAAGATCGAGGGCTCCCACCCCCCTGTCTTTCAGCTTTCTTTCTGTCTCTTCCCTTCCTGCAGCACCGCCGCCCGGCAGAGGCGTAGCTACAAGGGGACTGCGAGGTGCGTGTCGTGGACTGCGGGGTGCGTGGCAGCAAAAATTTCAGGTTTGTTCTTTGTATTTTTTATTGTTTTTCCTTTTTTGGCCTGCAAAAGGCGCAGTTTTTAGCCTTTGAGTGGTTCTCCAAGCAGGTGTCCAGGATCCCTTTAGAGTCGGCGACCCTTTCACAGGGGTAGCCTAAGGCTCTCTGCATCAGGTGGCGCCTAGGATTTATCTCTGTAAAAAAAAAAAATGGATGAATGTTTGGGTTGGGGGTCACCAACACATGAGGAACTGTATTAAAGAGATTTTTGACATTAGAAAGGTTGAGAATCTGGGGCTAGCAGCACTTAAGGTACAAGAGGTTTTGGGGGACTCTCCTGATGATACCACCCAAGATAGGTGGTATCAGGGGTCCAAAGTTATAGACTTCCAAAGGGGGTGCCCCATCCCACATTGTTTCCAATAGGAGCTAATAGGAGATGGGGGCTACACCTTTGAGAGTCCTTAACTTTGGAACCCCTGAACCAAACGTCACCAAATCTGGCTGATATCATCGGGATAGTCTCCTAAAGATACTCTGAAATTTTGATGCTGCTAGCCTAAAACCCTAAAAACTGCACCCCCTGCAGGCCAAAAACTGAAAAAAACACTAAAAATACAAAAAAAATACAAACGAACATGGGGGGCAGCAAAACTCAGATTTTGCACCGGGCTCCATTTTCCCTAGCTACGCCTCTGCCGCCCGGTGAAGGCCTCCCCGTTGGAGCCCGGGCGATGAACCGGCAGGCAGTGTCCAGCTGAGCCAAGAGCCCCAGCAGCGTCCAGCTGAGCCAAGTCCCTCCATGTGCAGGGGGGGAGGCAGAGGGGCCCTGACCCGCTGGGAGGTCACTGGGGCAGCGGAGCTCCTGGTCAGGTGAGACGGATTGGGACCCTGGGGGGGGAGGAAGTATGCAGGGGCACCCCCCCCCTCCGCGCCCATCCAGCACGGTAGCCCAGGTGAGTCGCCCGGCTGGGGAGTTTGAGCCCTCCCCCTGGGCGAGAGATCGGGGTCTTCTTTGGCATGGCAGGAAGTGACTGTCGCCCCACACACAGATGTCAAATTCGTGGCCCTCCAGATGTTACGGACTACAGTAACCATCATCCCCTGCCAGCATGCTGGCAGGGGGTGATGGGAACTGTAGTCCGTAACATCTGGAGGGCCGCGAATTTGTCACCTGTGCCTTGGGGTGTCTTCAGCCCCACGGGACCAAGGTCGGGCTCTCTGAAGCTACCTTTATTCCCCCCACCCTCCTTTCCAACTGGGATAACGGCCACTGAAAAGCAGGAGTCTGCCCCCCCCCCCTTTCCCTCCCAGCCGACCACACCGATAAACCAAGGGCTGCTCCACTGTTGACTGCGGGGGGGGGGGGGCGGGGGCGCCGTACAGGGACTCAGGCAGGGAAGCGGCACCCCCCAGCGGTTGGAAGGGGAACGAGTGCTTCAGGGTCTCTTGGCCTATTCGTCGCTCTTCCTTTCCCCTCTGCCAGTTCTGCTCCGTCGAGGGTCGGCCCCTCGCCCCTTCCTCCCCCCACGCCCCAGTCGGGCGCCCCCTCCCCCTTTCCCTTTGTCCGGTTGCTAGGCGGCGGGGGGGGGGGGGACGCTGGGGTTGCCCGTCGACTGGACCGCCTCGTCGGAGGCCGGGGGATGAACCGGCAGGCGGCGAGCCGAGCCCCGAGCCCCGGCGGCGTCCGGTGAGCCGAACCAAGCCCCACCCCAGTCCCCCATGGGCAGGCGGGCGGCGGAGGGGCCCTGGCCCGGTTGGGGGTCCCTCGGGCGGCGGAGCTCCTGGTCAGCGATGCTACTCGCAGGTGAGACGGATCGGGACCCTGCAGGGAGGGAAGGACAGAAGGGGACCCCCCCCACCGCGCCCCCAACCCCAGGGCGACAGGGCTGGGTCTTGTTTGCCATGGCAGGAAGGGACTGTCACCCCACCTGTGTCCCTTGGGGTGCCTTTAGCTCCACAGGACCAAGGCCGGGCTCTCCAAAGCTGCCTTCATCCCCCCCCTCCTCCCAGAGGTGGGATCCAGCAGGTTCTCACCAGTTCCCGAGAGGGGGTCACTAATTGGGTCTGCTTTTCCGTTAGAAATTCCATTAGGTCCAAAAATCATAAGGTCCTGTTGTTTCCTATGTGGCTGGTTAGCGAAGGTAGAAAACGGGATAATTCTCCCTGTTGGGCTGTTTTAAAAACATGTTTTAGAAATATGGTCAAGTTCCTTGTTTAAGGAAAGTCTCCTTTTGATTTCTAGAAACAAAATGAAGTATTTGAAAGTATTAAGTATTTGACAGGCAGTCAATTGGAGGAAAAGTAGTTGTTTCTGTTGGCAGTAGACGATAGGACTTGCTAGAATGAGTTTAAATTACGGACAGAAAGATACCAGCTGGAAATTAGGAACTTTTTTTTTTACAGTAAATGTTTTTTACAGTAACAGAGAAATTATTAATGCCATGCCCCTGGAATGCCCACCCACGCCCCCGTCGTGCCCCGCCCAGACCCACTGGTGCTACGCCACTGTTTGAATCCCACCACCCATGGGGCCTGTGTTACTAA
>NC_059430.1:125754201-125775336 GCF_021028975.2 Sphaerodactylus townsendi
AGATGTTCATGGACTACAAATCCCATCAGATGCAGGTGAATCGTTAGGAGCAAAAGCTACAAGAACAGGGGTCTGCAACCTGCGGCTCTCCAGATGTTCATGGACTACAAATCCCATCAGTCCCTGCCACCTTGGCCAATTGGCCATGCTGGTTGCAGCTTGCAGACCCCTGGATTACTTGATTCCGCACCTCCACACCTGATAGTGATTACCTGGAGTTTAGCAGCCTTAATTCTCTCTCTCGCCGTCCTGCACCCCATCTCCAAGGGAGTCAGACAAGGCAAGCTCAGGGTGATCAGACTTGGGTTCAAATCCCTCCCTCAGCCACAATGCTCACAGCGCCTGTCTCTCTTTCAACATAACCTACCTCACAGGGTGATTGCAAGGATAAAACTTCTAGAACAGGAATATCATATCTTGTTGGGGCAAGCAAATAAATCATGCTCACCCCTCTCTGTCGGAATAATACCGGAACAGGGGCACATAGCCCAATATCTTGGATTATGAACTGAACCCCAACAGAGATGGATTAGCACAAGGGCCAGATCCAATACCTTCCCATCGGCCATTACAAAGGGTCGCTACTTATCCATCCCTCTCCAGGATCGGGTTTGTCCACACTGTAAAAACCAAGTGGAGACTCTTGCTCACATTATCCTTGACTGTCCGAGATATGTGGGCATCAGGAATTTCTCTCCCAGGCTGGCCCTAGACAAATCTGAAAGTGACTCTGACTGTTCTGTTGTGGAGCTTCTGTTAAACAACACAGATGCCATGCTCTTGGAAAAAGTAGCAACATTTCTTTTACAAGTGACAGAACTTTCTAAGTAACGTATACCGCTATATACAGTCTTCCTGTCTGCGCTTTGAATGTACTCTTGATTTGCATTTCAAAAATGTCTGGCAATGCTCTAGAACAGTGATGGCGAACCTTTTCGAGACCGAGTGCCCAAATTGTAACCCAAAACTCACTTATTTATCGCAAAGTGCCAACATGGCAATTTAACCTGAATACTAAGTTTTAGTTTAGAAAAAACAGTTGGCTCCGAGGCGTGCGTTACTCAGGAGTAAGCTTGGTGGTAGTCATTAGCTTTGCTTTGAAGCAACTGTGCAACTCTTTGAATGGGTGAATCACTCTAATTCTGTGAGGGAAAGTTTACTCAGAAACAAGCCCGATTGCCAGCACACGAGCTTACTCCCAAGTAAAGATCATGCTTTAGTTGTTTGCATGAAAATTAGTGGGGTTTAACAGTGGTTAACAGGGTTACCTGCATGACCGTTTCCCCAAACCTAGTATCAGGTTTAATGCCAATAATCAAGTCCAGCTGCCCAGGCTGTTCAGCCGAGATGTGTATGTAAAGGCGATTCCCTCCACCATGATTTAACTCTGCGCGTGCCAACAGAGAATTTCTGAGTGCCACCTCTTGGCACTGCGTTGCTGTAGGTTCGCCACCACTGCTCTAGAACCTATTTTTAAATGCCAAATAAAGATGGTTGTTGTTGTTGTTTGATAAAATCAAGGGGCAAATCCTTTCTATGCAGAAATGGTAATGTTAAATAGGCTCTGGCGTTTCAGAGGAACCTTGTGTTCTGCCCTATTTGGATTCCCCCTTTACCTAGCCAACCATCTCCACCAGTCCGCCACTTCAACATGGCGTAACTGCCAACCAGTCACAGAGGCCCAAAGAAGGCAAAAGTACGGGGCGTCCCCACGCTCACCCAAACATCACATGCTTAACGCTGGTTTCCTCTGTGTGCCAGGAAAGGGGAAGCAGGAAGAACAAAAATCTCAGCACAGGAGAACGCTGCTCAGGAGAACCCAGGTACCCTGCTCGGGGAAGGAGAGAGTCCAGCATTCTAATTGTTCTGCAGGTTCTGCTCCACCGGGTGACGACTTTACCCCACCCAGACAATGGAGCTACCCAAGGGGCCGCTGATCCCAGAGGGCTATCTTCCTGGCAGGTGAGTCGGTGGAACCATACGCCAGAGAGCCGCTTTCTAGCTGCTGTGGGGTACCGCTGCCACTTCGACCTGTATTTGTAGATATTGACTTCATCGCCCCTCTTTTCTTTCAGGCTGTGCCGGTACAACAGACTTAAAACCAGCATAACCGGTAAAGATGTTGCCGGCACAGGGTTTTGTATGGTTCGGCAAGGGGCACCCCGCCAGCCTAGAATTCTGTACCCGGGTGCTGGAAAGATCAGGATCTTGCATTTTTATACCTAATGAATGAGCCATGGGTATCTTTCACAGCTGGAATCAACTTCTTTGTTGTGGTTTTTTCTGTGGGACTCTGCGGATCTCGTGCAGGGGTCTGCAACCTGTGGCTCGGCCAGATGTTCATGGATCGCAAAACCCATGACATTATGGTGACCGTTAGGAGCAAAAGCTACGAGAACAGGGGTCTGCAATCTGTGGCTCTCCAGAGGTCCATGGACTACAATTCCCATCAGCCCCTGCCACCAGCCAATTGGCCATGCTGGCAGGGCCTGATGACATTCGTAGTCCGGCGAACATCTGGAGAGCCGCAGAGGGTGCAGACCCTTGTTCTGGGAAAGCGCGCTCCTAACGACCACCTGCCTCTATGGCTGGTGCCTCTCGCAGGTATGTCAGCAGTAAGATGGTGGAGGGAAATATCTGGCGGTGGAGATACCTCTGACGGCGCCGGCCACAGATGTGTGATCTAAACGTTAGGAGCAAAAACTATCGGACCGCGAGCCCTACTGGAAAACCCATGCCAGCCCGTTAGCCAGATCATATTTTCCCCAGTTTTCAAACACTGCCCTGAGGAAGACTGATTTTGAGCAGGGCAGCCAGGAAAAGCAACGCCAACCTTCTCTGCCTGAGCTGATCCAAACCTGAGCCTTTGCCAAGGCTTTTTATCATTATTAAAGGAAACCGGAATCAGGGGCGTAATGCCCATTGGGCAAGGTGGGCAGCTGCCCGTGGCACCACCTTGTGGGGGGCGTCAAAATGTTCTGCGTCTGCTTTTGGGTGTTTTTAGTGGTTTTCCATTTTTGGCCCGTAGCTGGCGCAGTTTTTAGGCTAGCTGCACCAATTTTTTTAAAGCGTATCATCAGGAGACTGTCCTTATGCTACTCTGGGTTTGTGAGAGGCTTGGACTCCCAAAGGGGTTGCCCTTACCCCCCACTGTTTCCAATGGGGAGCTTGGATAGGAGCTGGGGGCTACAGTGCCTTTGAGGGTCCATAACTTTGGCCACCCTGAACCAAACTGCACCAAACCTGGGGGGTATCATTATGGAAGTCTCCTGATGTGACCATGAGAGTTTTGAGACTGTGCCTTCAGAAATGTCCCCCCGCCCGCCTGCAACCCCCCATTGACAGTAACGAAGAAAACTCAATGCAGAACCAAGATTCTTGGGCAAATTTCTGGGATGTTCCTGCAGGGGGCTTATTTTCGGATGTATCAGCACCAAAAAATTTCAGGGTATCATCTGGAGACTGTCATGATGACACCCCCCCCCCAAGTTTTAGTGCAGTTTGGTTCAAGGGGTCCAAAGTTGGGACCCTCAGGTGTTGGCAGCCCCATCTCCTAGGCAAAGAATGGGGGATGGGGCACACCCTAATTGGTCGTGGTGGGAGTGGTCGCCCATGGGGGGGGGGCATCCAATTCAGGTTTTACCCAGGCCGCAGTTTGCCTCATTAATGCCTCTGACGGGAATATCTCTATCATGGACAGTGCACATACAAGAAACTTGCCTTTTAAAAAGATCACCCCCCCCCCTCAAGCAAAAATTAGGTTAAAAAAACACCTCTGGAAACGGAGGTGTGTGCAGGCAGGTACGAAAAAAAGATGGGTGTGTAGGTGGGAGTGGGGGTGGACTGCCAGCTGCTCAGCAGTAGAGCATCTGCTTGGCAAGTTAGCTCACCCCCCGGCACCTCCAGTTAAAAAAAGACCATCAGCTGGTGACGTGTAAAATCTTTAAATGCATCCCGGGAGAGCCATGCAGCCCAGTTGAGAAGACATGCACTTGACTCCTTGATGGACAAAATATTCGATAAAGGCAACTTTGTATGTGTTCATATTTTTATGTAGCTGAAACAGGATTTCTATTGATCTGCAGCCAATCAAACATATTCAGTGCCTGGATGGGGGGAAATCCCAGAGCCCCTTTGGTACCCTCCCCTTGGGGTATGCAGGTGGAAGAAAGGCAAGGTATCCCCAGACAGAGGGGTGTTCCTCTCATTAAGCAAAGTGGGCAGTTTGCCCCTAAGTACCACCTTGTGGGGGGCGCAAAACCTGCAAGTTCGTTTGTGGGATTTTTTTTATATTTTCAGTGTTTTTTCTGTTTTTTATCTGCAGAGGGTGTAGTTTTTAGGATAGCAGCACCAAAATTTCAGGGATTTTTCGGGAGATTGTCCTTGATGATATCACCCAAGCTATAGTGAGGTTTGAGTTTTAGAGAGTCCAAAGTTATGGACTTTGGGCAGTGCCCCCATCCCCCCATTGTTCCCGATGGGGAGCTACAGAAGATGGGGGCTACACCTTTGAGGCCCAGCGAACTTTGGGACCCCTGACCCAAACTTCACCAAACCTGGTTGGAATCATCAGTAGGGTCTCACAAAGATACTCTGAAATTTTGGTGCTGCTATCTTAATAATTGCACTCCTGATAGCAGGCACCCCCTGACCGCAGGCATTACTTCCCCAGATTTTCCTTTTAATTCCACCCCCTTCTTGCCAATGCCTGTTTTCTGTCTTCCTCAGGTTTTGCCCAGGGCTCCAGTTTGCCTTAGGTACACCACTGTCTCCAGATCAGGGGTCTGCAACCTGCGGCTCTCCAGATACGTGGACTACAATTCCCATTAGCCCCTCGCCAGCATGGCCAATTGGGGGGCTGATGGGATTTGTAGGTCCATGAACATCTGGAGAGCCGCGAGGTTGCAGACCCCTGCCCCAGCCAATCCAATTCAATCCAAAAACCTTTATTAGGCATAAAACCAGAAGTACCTCATACATCTCCAAGTACAATAACATTGTTACACATCAAGGGAACACATATTAAAGCGAAATGCTATTCTGGTCTTCTCTCCTGGCAGGAATCCTTTCTTGGCTGTGCGTTGCAGTTGGGAGTTACCCATCAAAGGGTTTCCATAACCCTGAAACCACCGGGAGTTCAAGAGGGTCAGGACGTCACCCTTTCCTCGCGGCAGGGGGGGGGTTCTCCTACAGGATGAAGTTTGAGCGTTGCTCATGGTAATACTACAGTACCCTTCAGAGGGAGTGGAACCGCAGAGAATCCCTCGAATCACATCCCCAAAACCAGGGCCCCAGGAGAAAAAAGTCACAACCCCCTGGTGCTTTCTCGCTGGAGACAATGGAAGAAGATTGCTCCTTGGCGCATCGCGAGATCTCGGGTGGTCTGACATCGGGAACTACACTGTCACCTTAGAAGCGGACCCAGCCAGCCACTCCGCCAGATAAGAAACCCGGCCTGAAAGACGAAGTTCTATGAAGGCTCCATTTATCTACAAGTGTCAGGTAAGCATGAATTGTCTCCCAGGGCTGCCAACAGGGCTGGGAAATACCACTTTTGGTGAGACTCCCCCCAACTCCCAGTGGAAGGCCGCTTCCTGCTTTTGACTCATGGCCTCCCCATGAATGAATGAACTCCCAAATGTCCTGGTCCTTAAAAGCTCTTTCTGAGGTCTTGCAAGTTGAGGGTTGTGGCTTCCTTCACAGAGTTCATCCAACTCGTATTGCGTCTTCTTCTTTTCCTTCGGCCTTCAACTTTTCCTAGCATTATTGTCTTTTTTCCTCGGATGTCCTTTTTTTTTCATAACGCCTCCACAGTACACAATAGCCTCCATTTAGTCATTTTGTGGTGAAGTTTCAGGCTTTCTTCGGCCAATTATCCATGGTCGGGTTTCGCGGTTCCTTGCCCCGCTCTGGATGCAAAAGTCATGCCGGAAGGGCTCTTTGCTTTCTCTGGGGAAAGAGAGAAGAACAGGTAAGCAATGAGGGAGCTAACGCCAGGACAAGAAATCTTTGCCTGTTGCACTTCCTCTCTCCGCGCACGCTTGTGGGAGGAAACGAAGCCGGACAAGATTTGTTGCCCTGATGCTCTCCTTCCAGCTGCCAGTGCAACGTCAGCTTTGCCCCATGGGTAATCGGCCTTTGATTCAGTAATCGCTTGCTTGTAATTTTTTTTTATTCGAAGCAAGCCTTTATTGGCATAGACAGCAGTACAACAATAATAATAAAAAACAGATTAAAAAGCCTATACAGTACAGGATATACATAAAGCAGGGATCTAAGGAAATCTACTGGCATTTAGTAATTTTCAGGAGAAAGTCTTCCGCTTCACCATACATGGAGAGAAGGACTTGCATTCGTCCAACAAGCAGCGTAATCTAATGGTAAATCGGGGAGATCTGCAAACGTAAAGGAGTAAGATCTGCATAATTGGATCTGATTTCCTTGAATCTGAGACAGTGAAGTAATTGGTGGGCCAGAGATTCAACTGAGCCATCGTTACATGGGCACAATCTTTTAGCCTTTTCTTGCTTATTAAATCTGCCATGTAACAAGGCAGAAGGCATAACATTAAACCTGGCGAGCATTATGGCTCTCCTTTGAGCAGGGTTTACTAAGCAATACAGGCAGTATGCCAAGTGGCCCCGTTCAAATGGGAGAGAAAAATACACAGGGGAGCACGTTTTCTTGGCTGCGGTGATTAGGGTAGAGAACTCTCTATTCAATAGTTGACCTTTTAATTTCCTATATTGCTTGTAATTTGGGCAGTTGATGGTATTTCTTCCAACACCCCATTTCAAATGGAACCGCTTTCTTCCGGTCAGCTTTCTTCATTTTCCAACTTTCACTGCCATACATAATAACAGGGAACACGATGGCATGAATGATCTTGACCTTCATCTCCAGCAATGCATCCTTACATTTTAGGGTCTTTTCTAGCTCCTACACGGCTGCCCTTCGCAAACTCAGTTTCCTCCGAATTTCTCAGAAGGCAGCTTGCTACATTCACGAAAAGGCTTTCCCGGCAGAGAAGGAAATGGTTTTTCCCTGCAGGGAGTGCCACAGTCTTATGCTGCCATTGCGATGCCCGCGGGACTTGCAGATGGCTTCCAGGTTGGGCACGGAGATGATGCCACCCAGCCCAATACTCCGGCACACCCATGAGTTGCATGATTCATCCAATAAACAGCCCTTTCTCCTTTGCCTTTCATTCCGAATCACCAGCGGCAGGCACAAATTTCTCATTCATAGGCACACGCAACCTCTTCGGCCATGTCCCCAGTGAAGAGTTGCCAACTTTTTTGTCCGCCTCGGCTCCTCTGCCTCTAAACTCGCATTGCTATGTGACTACGAGCAGACAAAAAACGTTTTCCTCCCTGCCAAAAGCACTAGAGCAGGGGTTCCCAACCATTTTCCACTCATGTACTCCTTGGCAACCCATTTCCCTAAAATTGAACCCCCATATTAGCAGACCCATTATGTAACCCCTGGGGGTGTGTGTACCCCAGGCTGGAAACTACTGCGTAGAACAAGCTAGGACAGTGGTGGTGAACCTTTGGCACTCCAGATGTTATGGACTACAGTTCCCATCAGCCCCTGTCAGCATAGCCAATTGGCCATGCTGGCAGTGGCTGATGGGAATTGTAGTCCATAACATCTGGAGTGCCAAAGGTTTGCCAGCACGGAGCTAGGACTATCCCCCTCCCCCTCCTAACCAGTGGGCAAACCTAACTCGGCACACCCTCATTTAAAAAGTCTCAGCTCTGTCACACCATAGCAGTGAGAATTATTTTCTTTCTTTCTTTTTTGTCATCTGGCTCTGCCGCTGAAACTCACAGCTGAACTGACACAAAGGAAATTGAATTTAAAGCTACAATCTTGCAGACACAGCAGCAGAAGCAATGAAAAAGCATGGCAGGCAGGTCTAATGGAAGACAGAAAGATGTTTAGTAGGTTTGGTTCCCAGCCTCATCGAATAAGGTTGCCAACAGATTAAGGGGGCGAGGGTGCTTGTGTCTTTAACCACACCTTGAGCTGCTTGTGAAACGTTTTTAAGACAGGGAGAAAAATATGAATGCCTGCCGAGAGGGGCAGATAATTGTGCTGATGTTGGAGGCAGAAGAGCACTAGCCAGCAGAAAAAGTTGGCAACCTTCCCTCCCAAGATCCAACATTTATTGCTATTGTCACTGAAATGTATATCCCGACTTTCTACTCTTAAAAGGCCAGCGAGGCAGCTAATGATTTCAGACATCAAACACACTGCATTAAAACTATTAAAACACAGAATTAAAATATGTACAAAACATAAACACAGTAGTAGAAGAAGAAGAGTTTGGATTTATATCCCCCCTTTCTCTCCTGCAGGAGACTCAAAGGGGCTGACAATCTCCTTGCCCTTCCCCGCTCACAACAAACACCCTGAGAGGTAGGTGGGGCTGAGAGAGCTCCGAGAAGCTGCGACTAGCCCAAGGTCACCCAGCTGGCATGTGTGGGAGTGCACAGGCTAATCTGAATTCCCCAGATAAGCCTCCACAGCTCAGGTAGCAGAGCGGGGAATCAAACCCGGTTCCTCCAGATTAGATACACGAGCTCTTAACCTCATACGCCACGTAATTAACAACATTGGTCTGGAAGGAGGGATCACAGAAGGAATGCTAAATGAAACAAAAAAATGTATTGCCGAAGGCTTTCATGTCCGGATTCAACTGGTTGTGGCGGGTTTTCCGGGCTGTGTGGCCGTGGTCTGGTGGATCTTGTTCCTAACGTTTTGCCTGCATCTGTGGCTGGCCTCTTCAGAGGTGTGTCGCAGAGAGAAGTCTGTTATACGAAATGGACACAGCCAGACAGCCCGGAAAACCCACCACAACCAGAAACAAAACATGTCTTCTCCTACTGGCAGAGAATGGCCACAGAGGGAGTCAGATAAATCTCCCTAGAGCAGGGGTGTCAAACGTGTGGCCTGGGGGCTGGATCTGGACCCTTGGGAGGGCTCATAAGGTCCCAGTGTTGCCTCAGCTGACTTATCACAAGGGCCTGATAAGTCAGCTGAGGCAACACTGGGACCTTATAAGTGGCCTGATAAGTCCTATCAAGTCAGCCAAAATGCCCCACCTCACTTGCCAGTCCAGGTGCCGACCCCCCCCCCCCAATGCCATTCTGGGTTTGCCAAGCTCAACCAAGTCACATTTATGTCCTATCTGGACCTCATAAGAAGAAGAAGAAGAGTTTGGATTTATATCCCCCCTTTCTCTCCTGCAGGAGACTCAAAGGGGCTGACAATCTCCTTGCCCTTCCCCCCTCACAACAAACACCCTGTGAGGTAGGTGGGGCTGAGAGAGCTCCGAGAAGCTGTGACTCGCCCAAGGTCACCCAGCTGGCATGTGTGGGAGTGCACAGGCTAATCTGAATTCCCCAGATAAGCCTCCACCGCTCAGGTGGAAGAGCTGGGAATCAAACCCGGTTCCTCCAGATTAGATACACGAGCTCTTAACCTCCTACGCCACTGCTGCTCATTTGTATCATACTCATACAAATGAGTATGATATTCCTGCCCTAAAGACTTCTGGGGCCACCACAGAGAAGGCCTCTCCCACTTTGCCACCATCCTAACCTCAGAACGTGAAGCCCCCAAAGCCAGGCGTCCGAAGAAGACCTCAGTGGTTGAGCAGGTTCCTAGCGGTCCTTTAGGTGTTCCTGTTGCTCCCAAGCCCCATGCAACATAGCGATCTAACCCTCAGCTACATGAAACTCTTCTTGGTCGTATTTGCAGCCTCGAATCAATTCAGCATCCCCGTCCAATGCGTACCACCGTGGCCCAATCAAGGGCAGGAAGTCACCCTGACCCTGCAAGGAATCCCCCGGGAGTTAGAGTCTTGTGAGTGGTTCAAAGCGGGACCTTCCGGGAACTTGCAGCCCATTGATTGGTACAGTCCGGGAGAACAGCAGCAGGATAATCACACTATAAGCAATAAGAGGGTCACCGTGGGTCGGGATTGCTCTTTGCGCATCACAAAACTCACCACGGCCGACTCCGGCAATTACACTGTGAAGATGGAGGTGTTTGAGGATCGTCAGCAGCACCAGCCGGTCAATGGGACCGAGCCCCAAGGTCCTGGAGAGATCCGGGAACACTGGGGCCAAGTCAAACTACAGGTCAACCAAGGCTCTGGTACGTATCCGGTCCCTTCTGGGGCACACAATGAGGGTTGCCAATTCCGTGTTGGGAAGTAGCTGTAGATTTTGAGGGCAGAGCCTGAAGAGCGGGAGTTTGGAGAGGGAAGGGACGTTAGTGGAGCATGATACTATAGGCCCGTGGTGGCGAACCTTTGGCACTCCAGATGTTATGGACTACAATTCCCATCAGCCCCTGACAACATGACCAATTGGCCATGCTGGCAGGGGCTGATGTATAATCCATAACATCTGGAATATAAAATCGCCACCACCCAGTGCGTCCCCATTGGGCAAAGTGGGCGTTGCCCAAGGCAGAAATTTTTTAGATCCCGCGTGGGGTGCCTGATTTCCTAAGCCCCACCCACTCTGGCTAAGCCCGCCCACTCTGTCTTGGTGGCCCCAAAGCCTGGGGCAAAACAGGAGGACCGGGAACTTTGGTCTGGTGAACTGGGCTGCTAGGGCCGTCGAAGGAGGTTAGTGCTTGCAGCCCGGCTGCTCCGCGGGGGGCATCAAACACAGGTTTTGCCTAGAAGCCAGTTTGCCCTGGAGTACACCACTGGAGCCCTTGAAGAGTGGCCATTTTCGCCTGAAGATCAGCAGGAATAGCAGGAGGTCTCCAGCCACCACCTGGAAATTGGCAACTCTGCCCACAATGTGTTGGGGAAAAGTCAGGGAGCATGTAACCACTGTGTGTATACAGGGGCAGTCCAAAATCCTCTTTCCTTTCCTGAAACAGGAAGTTTCTTTCAATCAGCGCAGTCTCTTCTGGCCCATATTCAACGTGGAGTAGTGGTTAACAGGGGTGGACTTGATCTGACCAGGTTGTCCCAGCTCCTCTACATGGCTGGCCGGGCTGCATTGTTTCCCATCTCCGTGTGGAGGCCTGCTGGAGTGACCTTTGGCCAGTCGCGGAGTTCTCCTCTGAACTCTCCTCAGCCCACCACCTACCACACCACGGGGTGTCTGTTGTAGGGAGAGGAAAGGGAGTTTGTAAGCCCTTGGGGGGGCTCTTTGCTGGAAGGTGGAAATTATAAATCCAGGCTGTTCTTCTTCGGTTATCATCTTTATTGCCCTGAATGGTCATTTGGGAAGAAAAGGAAAGGATATTCCTTTATTATTTAAAACATTTCTTAGAAAGCAAGCGTGGTGCAGTGGTTAAGAGCAGTGGACTCTAATCTGGAGAAACAGGGTTGATTCCCCACTGCTACACATGTGCGACATACTCTTCTCCGGTGAACTGGGTTTGTTTCTTCACTCCCACACAGGAAGCCTAACGGGTGATCTGGGGTTAGTCACAGTTCTCTCTGAACTCTCTCTGCCCCACCTACCTCACAAGGAGTTGGTTGTGGAGAAAGGAGAGAAAGGCAGGTTAAAGCCGCTTTGAGACTCCTTGCAGTAGAGAAAAATGGGGTATGAATCCAACTCTTCCTCTTCTAGTTTTTTTAAAAGGCTATGGTGTCAGAAGTGAACCCGCACTTCTGGAGTAGAACACAGGAGTTGCTTGAGTTTGTTTTTTAGGGTTGCCAACCGTGGGTTGGGAAGCTCCCAGTGATTCTGGGTGTGGAGCCTGGGAGGGGCACAGTTGTGAGGGGACCTCAGTGCAGTATAAAGCCATAGAGCCATCCTCAAAAGCAGCCATTTCCCCCAAGAGAAGTGGAGATCAGGTGTCACTCCAAGAGCTCTCCAGGTCAGATTTGTCTTTAGATTTCTTTAGATCTGTTTATTGACTTATTAGATCATCATTTTCTAATGTTGCCTTATATATCTGGTTCAACTAATAGTTGAACCAGTATTCGTTTTATGATGGGAGTCACCTGGAGCCCCGCCTAAGCAGGGAGATATTTATTTATTTTAATAATAATAAGATGTATTACCCCGCCCTTTCCCAACTGGAGCTATTTATTTATTTTAATATTTATTTATTGTAATAATAATAATATTTATTTATTTATTTTAATTTATTTGTTTATTTTAATAATAATAAGATGTATTACCCTGCCCTTTCCCGACTGGAGCTATTTATTTATTTTAATATTTATTGTAATATGTAATATTTATTTATTTTAATTTATTTATTTATTTTAATAATAATAAGATGTATTACCCTGCCCTTTCCCGACTGGAGCTATTTATTTATTTTAATATTTATTTATTGTAATAATAATAATATTTATTTATTTATTTATTTTAATTTATTTATTTATTTTAATAATAATAAGATGTATTACCCCGCCCTTTCCCAACTGGAGCTATTTATTTATTTTAATATTTATTTATTGTAATAATAATAATAATAATATTTATTTATTTATTTTAATTTATTTGTTTATTTTAATAATAATAAGATGTATTACCCTGCCCTTTCCCGATTGGAGCTATTTATTTATTTTAATATTTATTTATTTTAATAATAATAAGATGTATTACCCTGCCCTTTCCCGACTGGAGCTATTTATTTATTTTAATATTTATTTATTATGTCATGTAATAATATTTATTTATTTATTTTAATTTATTTATTTATTTTAATAATAATAAGATGTATTACCCTGCCCTTTCCCGACTGGAGCTATTTATTTATTTTAATATTTATTTATTGTAATAATAATAATATTTATTTATTTTAGTTTATTTATTTTTATAATAATTAGATGTATTACCCCGCCCTTTCCTAACTGGAGCTATTTATTTATTTTAATATTTATTTATTTTAATAATACTATTTATTTAATTTAATTATTTAATTATTTAATAATACTGGAGCCGGGCTCAGGGCGGCTTGCGGACATAATTTTAAACACGTCAAATCATCATAAGACTGATTCACAATAACAATATTACTTAAACCATTAGAGCATTAAAATGTAAGGACAAATTATCTAACGGCGATTCCTCAAGTATCCATGACGGACCCCGGAGGAACTCGAGGCATCAATATGATCAATGAAACAATTAATTAATTAATAAAAGGATGAACACGGGCAGGGAGTGGTCTCCTTGGGGAATGGTCAGAAGTCTGCAGGGCGCACTTAAATAACAAAGGAAACAATCCCTGGCAGGTCTACTTGGAAGTCAGCCCCATCGGACTCAATGGGGCTTGCTCCCAGGAAAGTGTCCATAGGAGAGCAGCCCAAGTACCTTGTGTTGTTTTGAAGATTCCTGAACTGATTGGGGCAGAGGTTTTTAATACCCCCGAGCTAACTTGGAAAGAGGAATAGTTTAGGGTGCAAGATCCACGTCCTGCTGTCTATCCTTCCAAGCCAGCGTGGTTAAGAGCGGTGGACTCTAATCTGGAGAACCAGGTTTGATCCCCCACTCCTCCGCATGAGCAGCAGACTCTTATCTGGTGAACTGGAGGTTCCCCGAACCTCCACATGAAGAAGAAGAAGAGTTGGATTTATATCCGCCCTTTCTCTCTTGCAGGAGACTCAAAGGGGCTGACAATCTCCTTGCCTTCCCCCCTCTGCTCACGACACCCTGTAAGTGGGGTGGGGGGCTGAGAGAGCTCCGTAGAGCTGTGACTGGCCCAAGGTCACCCAGCTGGCGTGTGTGGGAGTGTACAGGCTAATCTGAATTGCCCAGATAAGCCTCCACAACTCAAGCCACAGAGCGGGGAATCAAACCTGGTTCCTCCAGATTGGAGTACACCTGCTCTTAACCACTACGCCACTGCTGCTCTAGGGCACTTTGGGCCAGTCACAGTTCTCTCTGAACTCTCTTAGCCCCACCTATCTCACAAGGTGTCTGTTGTGGGGAGAGGAAGGGCAGGAGTTTGTAAGCCCCTTTGAGTCTCCTTACAGGAGAGAAAGGTGGGATACAAATCCGAACTCCTCTTCTTCTTTGTGCAGGATCCAGGAGTTCCTCCGTGGCAGAATGTCACCCCGAACCTCGGTGGTTTTTGAGAAACCAGCACAGTTTAGTGTTCACAGTGTTGGATTAGGATTGAGAAACCCCGGTTCAAATCTCTACTCTCCCATGAAAGTTTGCTGGGTGACTTTGGGCTGGTCACTCTCTCAGCTTAACCCACCTTGTCAGGTTGTTGTGAGCATAAAATGGAAGAAAGGAGAAGCTGACATAAGCTACTCTGAGCTTAAAGCAGGGAAATGCTTATGGATTATATTGCTGTCTGGATAAATGACACCACCTCTCTCTTTTCTCTTCCATCACGAAGAAAATCACTGGCCGGGCGGCTGGCTTGAGTTACTCTGCCGGAATGTTCGCGGGATCTTTGCTGGGTTTCCTTGCCTGGACGGACACTTTTACCACCCTCTTCTGTCTGCTCCATTGTAAGTATCACCCCCCATGTGAGGCAAACTTGGCATGAGGAGTAGGGCCTTAAGCGCTTGTATAAGGGGCGGGGCCCTGGCTAGAAGAAGTGTTCCTGGAATCCAGCCCAGTGAGTGTGATTCAGGCAGTTAAGCACCAGTTCAGTAAGAACCCGGTACTAATTTTTTTTTGTTTTCCAGAGAACCGGGTTTGTTAAAAGCGGCTTTCAAGAGTCCCGGAGCAGCCAGGTGCCTTGCCGCCCGACTGCTCTGAGGCATGCTTGCCTCCCAGGGGAGTGAGGGGACTTTCAGAGCAGCCGGTGGCAAAGTTCATATTGCTTGCCCCCCTCCACCTACAAAGTTCTGTCCTGGAGGCTGAGTGGGATTCTGGTGGAAGTGAGAGAGAACATGGCGTGGTGGGATCAAGAAAGGGCGCGGGAACAGGTTCCCCATGGTGGGGTGGGATTCAGGAAAACTGTGTTATGCGCCAATGGGGCTGGGTGGGAGCATGACAGGGAGGCGTTTCCCAGGGGCGGAGGAGGACACTTGGGAGGCAGCAGGTGTGGGAGGCCAGGAAACAGGGTAGCATCCTTGAACCCAGCACAATTCATGGCAACATACAGCAGGCAAAAATCATGGCAAAATAGACAGTTGTAGCTTCCGGCACTTCAAATCATTCAGCATGGCTGCATTTCTTGGGGCTTGCAGCGAGAACCACCGCCTAGATTCCTACTCCATGGAGGGCATTCAGTATAATGTGGCAATAATGTGTGTGGCCTTGTATAATGGTTGTTCCCAAATTCATTCAGATCCACACTCTCTAGGATGCTGCCTGAAAACTTGGAGGTGCAGAATACAAGAGGTAGAAACTTTGGAACTTTTGGGAGACACTGAAGTTTCCAAAATTGCACTTCCTTCACCACAGCACAGCTCCAGCTTTCCTTCTGATGAACAAAACAGCCAAAAGAAAGTTCAAGAATAGTGGTACTTGTAACAAAGAGACAAGGGGTGCACATAGGCACACAAGGCCTCAGCTACAGAATGTGTGAACTCAGGGCCAGGAGGAGGTGCAAAAAAAACAGTTCCACTTCCACTCCATGTGCCTCAAATTTTACAGCAACTGGGTATAGGAGACAAACAGTGCAAATAATGAAACGAAGGAACACCACAAAATGGTTCCTACCCTGTTTCCCTGAATATAAGACATCCCCATAAAATAAGACATAGTAGAGGTTTTGCTGAAGTGCGAAATATACGGCATCCCCTGAAAGTAAGACGTAGCAGCGTTTTTGTTTGGAAGCACGCCTGACTAGCAGAACACAGAAAAATAAGACATCCCCTGAAAATAAGACAGAGCGCATCTTTGGGAGCAAAAATTAATATAAGACACTGTCTTATTTTCGGGAAAACACGGCATTAAACTGTATATGGGCCCTTTCTGCACAAAACATTTGCAAAACTTTTTGATTCCCCACCCCAGCCCCATTTTTCCTCAGCCACTCCGTCAAAACACTTTCTGGCCGCCATTTTGTGATTTTTCCTTTTTCAAATTTTTTGTGTGGATTTGATGCTGCAATAACTTGTGTCGGTGATGCTTCGTAGATTTCACCACCAAATTAAAAAAACCAGGACTGATGAAAATGCAGGTGAGACAGAAGGGAGCGTGCTTGGAAAGTGCTACCAAACGAGGATGTCCAGGGATTGCAGAGAGGCATAAGAAACATCTGAAAGGGATCGCCCAGCAAGTCCAAACGTTTTGAAAACGTTTCAGCAAAAGAACTCCTAGGAAACAGCATATATGTAAAGTGTCTTCAGGCAGGAAATGGAACGTTTTGGGGTAAAAAAAATATGCAGAGGAATTCTATCTCCTCCAAACTTTAGGACATATATGTATTGTGGAAGGCTTTCACGGCCAGATTCCACTGGTTGTTGTGGGTTTTCCGGGCTGTGTGGCTGTGGCCTGGTAGATCTTGTCCCTAACATTTCACCTGCATCCGTGACTGCCATGAGAAACATTGGGAACAAGATCTACCAGACCACGGCCACACAGTCCGGAAAACACAACACACAACAACCTGAAGGGTATATTGTTAATAGGCACGGTTTTGTGGTGTTGGTTAATGTCCAGGTGGAGGCTGGAGAATGCCTAGGTATGGTGGCGACCCTATGGCACTCCAGATGTTCATGAACTACAATTCCCATCAGCCCCTGCCAGCATGGCCAATTGGCCATGAACATCTAGAGAGCCGTAGGTTCGCCACCATGGGCCTAGGATTTCAGCTGATCTCCAGAATACAGAGAACATATACCTAGGAGAAAATGTCTGCTTTGGGTAGGCTGACCAGACGTCCCGCTTTGGGCGGGACAGTCCGCTATAAAACAATTTGTCCACGTGTCAGCGGGTTTTTTTTTGAAGTGTCGATTTTTTGGAAGGCTGCGCACTGCCTTCTGGGGAGCATAGGACAGTCACGGCAGCCTTACTCAGCATGCTGCCGCCGGGTGAGCACTGCCTTCTGAAACATCCCCGTTTCCGGCCTGTGACAGGCGGAAGCAGGAAAGCGCTTAGGCTGGTATCCACAGCCGTGCTACGCGCGCAGCCGCCCACCTACCCGCCCGTCCCGGTTTACAAAGATGACCATCTGGTCACCTTAGCTTTGGGGGATGGACTTGTATGGCATAACATCCTACAGAGGTTCCTTCCTCTTCTCAAACCCTGCTCTACGCAGGCTCCAAATTGCTGGGTGTTTCCCAACCCGGTGCTGGCAAATCCTGTTTCCCTGGCAGCCCTGCCTTGTGGCTCTTGAGTGAGAGGAAATTCTGCCACAATGTTTTGCTATTTCCTTCTGATGTCGTTGCGAAAGAGTCACACCCCACAACCTGACACACGCCAACTTTGCACAAATTAAACCGAGAAACTGCCAGTTCGCCAGCATTCTTTTTCATAAGTGACTTCCCGTTTTTCAGACAAGAGGACCTCGAAGCACCGAAGGCAGAAGCGAAAGCCCAGAAGAAGGAGGGAAGGAGCATCAGATGTGACCAGAGGTGGGATCCAGCAGGTTCTCACAGGTTCCCGAGAGTAGGTTACTAATTGTTGTATTGTGCCGGAGGGTTGCGGTTGGTGATTTTGCCAAGTGATTTTGCCTTCGTTAGCCCCTCCTCTCAACGGTAGCAGCGCCAGAACTTGAAACAGTCTAGCGGAGGTGCACGGCGTGCGTGGCAGCCTCGCGCCTTACTGCATGCCATTAGATTTCCGTAAGGACTGGGCGCGGTGGCTGCGTCCTTGCCACAGCCCAGCCCAGGAATGCCCGCCCCAGAGATGCTTGGCCCTGTCCATCATGCCCTGCCCAGCCCCCGTCGCTACAGTTGAATCCTACCATGGAAATGTTAAAATTTTGGATCCACCGTAGATGAATCTCTTGGGGAGAGCTCAGTTCGAATTTCCATTTTGACATGAAGTTCTCTGGGTGAGGCCTACCTCGCAAGGCAATTGTGAAGAGGGGAGGGCATCAATATCCCTTTAGGCCCCTGTTCCTTGGAGAAAGGGCAGAATACAAGCCAGTCGTACCCATCCATTTCCCTTGCTTTTCCAGCCTCTTCGTCGCAGCCTGTCCGTCTCCAGTGAAGGTCAAAGGTGAAGATCAGCAGCCTCGTGCAGGAAAGGTATGTTGCTGGATCAACCCTAAGCAAGGGATACCCCCATCCCCACCCCTGCTGGAGGAACTGGCAACTTTGGAGGGAGAACTCTATGGTATACCATAGAGTTGAGGAGAAACAGACATCCTAGCAGGTTATCACCCACACACACACACCCTCCCCAGATTCCACCATCCCCAAATCTCCAGGAATTCCGCATGCTGGAGTTAGCCACCCTAGCCGCCCAAAGCATAAAGAGCTCAGACTTGGTAACCTTATTGGAGGCTCAGGAAGCAATACCAGACCTAGGTAAAAAGTAAAGTTTCCCCTTCAGACGAATTCGACCCTGGGGTACCCCTGCAAGCAGTGATTTCATAGGCCTTTCATAGGTTTTTGTGGGGTCGTTTGCCATTGCTTTTCCCAGCTATTCTTTATCCCCTAGCTGTGTGCTAGGTACTCATTTACCGACCAAGGAATGGATGGGTGGCTGAGTTGACCATGAGCCAGCTGCCAGGATATCTGACCCCCAGGGGGCTTGAACTCCTGAACGTGTGAGTGGCAGTGCAAGCACTTAACCACTACGCCACGCGGCTCCGAACCAGACCTAGGAAGGACTGCCAACTCCGAGGTGCAAAATACCTGGAGAATGGATTGGGGTGGAGCCTGGGGCAGGCCGGGTGTGGGGAAAGAAGGGACCGTGTCGGAGTATAACACCATAGAGTCCACCTCCCATTTTCTCCGGGGGAACCGACCTCTGTCGTCTGGAGAGCAGACGAAATACTAGATCTTCAGCTGCCACCTGGAGATTGGCAACCTTAGCCATACCCCATTCTGTTTGCCCACTCACTGCCCCCTTCCACCAATAGGACACACTATAGCCCCCTGGTGGCGAACCTATGGCACTGCAGATGTTCATGGACTACAATTCCCATCAGCCCCTGCCAGCATGGCCAATTGCTATGCTGGCAGGGGCTGATGGGAATTGTAGTCTATGAACATCTGGAGTGCCATAGCCTGTACCAACGAGAACCTCTGTGATGCAGTAGCTAGAGCGGCAGAGTGCTACCTTGGTAACTCAGGTTCAGATCTCGACTTCTACCATGGAAGCTTAAGAACATAAGAACAAGCCAGCTGGATCAGACCAGAGTCCATCTAGTCCAGCTCTCTGCTACTCGCAGTGGCCCACCAGGTGCCTTTGGGAGCTCACAGGCAGGATGTGAAAGCAATGGCCTGCTGCTGCTGCTGCTGCTCCCGAGCACCTGGTCTGCTAAGGCATTTGCAATCTCAGATCAAAGAGGATCAAGATTGGTAGCCATAGATCGACTTCTCCTCCATAAATCTGTCCAAGCCCCTTTTAAAGCTATCCAGGTTAGTGGCCATCACCACCTCCTGTGGCAGCATATTCCAAACACCAATCACACGTTGTGTGAAGAAGTGTTTCCTTTTATTAGTCCTAATTCTTCCCCCCAGCATTTTCAATGAATGCCCCCTGGTTCTAGTATTGTGAGAAAGAGAGAAAAAATTCTCTCTGTCGACATTTTCTACCCCATGCATAATTCTATAGACTTCAATCATATCCCCCCTCAGACGCCTCCTCTCCAAACTAAAGAGTCCCAAACGCTGCAGCCTCTCCTCATAAGGAAGGTGCTCCAATCCTTCAATCATCCTCGTTGCCCTTCTCTGCACTTTTTCTATCTCTTCAGTATCCTTTTTGAGATGTGGAGACCAGAACTGAACACAGTACTCCAAGTGCGGTCGCACCACTGCTTTATATAAGGGCATGACAATCTTTGCAGTTTTATTATCAACTCCTTTCCTAACTATCCCCAGCACAGAGTTTTGCCTTTTTCACAGCTGCCATGTCCTTCCACCAGCTGCAAACTCTCAGCTTGGCCCACCCCGCAGGGCTGTTGTGAGAAGACAGAGGGGAGAACAGTGTTCCAACAGCTGCTCCTAGTCCAAAGCAAGGAGAAAAGTGGGATATAATGAATACATAAATCCAAAATGCAAATACACAGCAGGGAATGAAGTTGTTGACACCCGTTCTGCCCCCAAGTCCTGGGGCTCTTCCCCAATAGCCCTCGGTCCTCATTTTTGGCAGAAACAACCGCCCAGGTACTCCTGAGGAAGGGTTGCCAACTCTCGGGTGAGAAATTCCTGGAGATGTGGGAGTGGAGTATGAAAGCTAGGACTGGGGAAAGGAGGTAGGACAATGCTATGAAGCCCACTCTCCAAATCAGCCAGAAGAACTGGTCCCTGTAAACCAGAGGTGGCCAACCTATGGTGCTCCAGATGTTCACAGACTACAATTCCCATCAGCCCCTAGCAGCTGTAAACAGTTGTAACTCCAGGAGAGCTCTGGACTGCACCCTACCCTGAGGGTGTTTCCTCAAGCTCGTGTTCTCTCCTACTCCTTCCCTCTCTGTGCCCCCTCAAGGTCAAAAGTTAGACCAGAAACTCCCTGGAGGTCAGAAACTAGCTTTTGGGGGGGGGGGGGGTTACAAACCGCCGCCACCACCCACAAATGCCCTCTACAAACGATCCACACGTAAAAATGGAACGGAAAGACGCGTGGGAGGCTGGGTTTCCTGTTCAGCATTAAAAACCAAACCTGCCCTCTGGGGGGGGCCACGGAGGTTCCCTTCAAACAGCTCTTTCGATCCTGGCTGTAGGCGGCAAGAGGCCGGCTTCTCTCGGAGGGGGAAGAACGGCAACCGTTGCTTTAAAGGCAGGTGACGAATTTATGGACTGGCCCAAGGTCGCTAGCAAGCTTCCATGGCTGAGTGGGGATTCGAACCAAGATCTTCGGATCCTAGTCCGGTCTGCCACACCGGAATCTTTTCTGCAAAGGCTCGTTGTCATTTCGGCTGCAAGAGACCAACCTGGTTTACCCCCTCCTTCCAATTTTTCCTGAAGTGGGCAAGAAGGCCAGAATGTGCGCTGACCTCATCTTCCTCTTTGATAACATGCTTGTATAATAGCTTTTAAGAGCCTGTGTGTGTGTGTGTGTGTGTGTGTGAGAGAGAGAGAGAGAGAGAGAGAGAGAGAGAGAGAGAGAGAGAGAG
>NC_059430.1:125775430-125795861 GCF_021028975.2 Sphaerodactylus townsendi
CTCTCTCTCTCTCTCTCTCTCTCTCTCTCTCTCTCTCTCTCTCTCTCTCTCACACACACACACACACACACACACACAGGCTCTTAAAAGCTATTATACAAGCATGTTATCAAAGAGGAAGATGAGGCCAGCGCACATTCTGGCCTTCTTGCCCACTTCAGGAAAAATTGGAAGGAGGGGGTAAACCAGGTTGGTCTCTTGCAGCCGAAATGACAACGAGCCTTTGCAGAAAAGATTCCGGTGTGGCAGACCGGACTAGGATCCGAAGATCTTGGTTCGAATCCCCACTCAGCCATGGAAGCTTGCTAGCGACCTTGGGCCAGTCCATAAATTCGTCACCTGCCTTTAAAGCAACGGTTGCCGTTCTTCCCCCTCCGAGAGAAGCCGGCCTCTTGCCGCCTACAGCCAGGATCGAAAGAGCTGTTTGAAGGGAACCTCCGTGGCCCCCCCCAGAGGGCAGGTTTGGTTTTTAATGCTGAACAGGAAACCCAGCCTCCCACGCGTCTTTCCGTTCCATTTTTACGTGTGGATCGTTTGTAGAGGGCATTTGTGGGTGGCGGCGGTTTGTAACCCCCCCCCCCCCCAAAAAAAGCTAGTTTCTGACCTCCAGGGAGTTTCTGGTCTAACTTTTGACCTTGAGGGGGCACAGAGAGGGAAGGAGTAGGAGAGAACACGAGCTTGAGGAAACACCCTCAGGGTAGGGTGCAGTCCAGAGCTCTCCTGGAGTTACAACTGTTTACAGCTGCTAGGGGCTGATGGGAATTGTAGTCTGTGAACATCTGGAGCACCATAGGTTGGCCACCTCTGGTTTACAGGGACCAGTTCTTCTGGCTGATTTGGAGAGTGGGCTCCATAGCATTGTCCTACCTCCTTTCCCCAATCCTAGCTTTCATACTCCACTCCCACATCTCCAGGAATTTCTCACCCGAGAGTTGGCAACCCTTCCTCAGGAGTACCTGGGCGGTTGTTTCTGCCAAAAATGAGGACCGAGGGCTATTGGGGAAGAGCCCCAGGACTTGGGGGCAGAACGGGTGTCAACAACTTCATTCCCTGCTGTGTATTTGCATTTTGGATTTATGTATTCATTATATCCCACTTTTCTCCTTGCTTTGGACTAGGAGCAGCTGTTGGAACACTGTTCTCCCCTCTGTCTTCTCACAACAGCCCTGCGGGGTGGGCCAAGCTGAGAGTTTGCAGCTGGTGGAAGGACATGGCAGCTGTGAAAAAGGCAAAACTCTGTGCTGGGGATAGTTAGGAAAGGAGTTGATAATAAAACTGCAAAGATTGTCATGCCCTTATATAAAGCAGTGGTGCGACCGCACTTGGAGTACTGTGTTCAGTTCTGGTCTCCACATCTCAAAAAGGATACTGAAGAGATAGAAAAAGTGCAGAGAAGGGCAACGAGGATGATTGAAGGATTGGAGCACCTTCCTTATGAGGAGAGGCTGCAGCGTTTGGGACTCTTTAGTTTGGAGAGGAGGCGTCTGAGGGGGGATATGATTGAAGTCTATAGAATTATGCATGGGGTAGAAAATGTCGACAGAGAGAATTTTTTCTCTCTTTCTCACAATACTAGAACCAGGGGGCATTCATTGAAAATGCTGGGGGGAAGAATTAGGACTAATAAAAGGAAACACTTCTTCACACAACGTGTGATTGGTGTTTGGAATATGCTGCCACAGGAGGTGGTGATGGCCACTAACCTGGATAGCTTTAAAAGGGGCTTGGACAGATTTATGGAGGAGAAGTCGATCTATGGCTACCAATCTTGATCCTCTTTGATCTGAGATTGCAAATGCCTTAGCAGACCAGGTGCTCGGGAGCAGCAGCAGCAGCAGGCCATTGCTTTCACATCCTGCCTGTGAGCTCCCAAAGGCACCTGGTGGGCCACTGCGAGTAGCAGAGAGCTGGACTAGATGGACTCTGGTCTGATCCAGCTGGCTTGTTCTTATGTTCTTAAGCTTCCATGGTAGAAGTCGAGATCTGAACCTGAGTTACCAAGGTAGCACTCTGCCGCTCTAGCTACTGCATCACAGAGGTTCTCGTTGGTACAGGCTATGGCACTCCAGATGTTCATAGACTACAATTCCCATCAGCCCCTGCCAGCATAGCAATTGGCCATGCTGGCAGGGGCTGATGGGAATTGTAGTCCATGAACATCTGCAGTGCCATAGGTTCGCCACCAGGGGGCTATAGTGTGTCCTATTGGTGGAAGGGGGCAGTGAGTGGGCAAACAGAATGGGGTATGGCTAAGGTTGCCAATCTCCAGGTGGCAGCTGAAGATCTAGTATTTCGTCTGCTCTCCAGACGACAGAGGTCGGTTCCCCCGGAGAAAATGGGAGGTGGACTCTATGGTGTTATACTCCGACACGGTCCCTTCTTTCCCCACACCCGGCCTGCCCCAGGCTCCACCCCAATCCATTCTCCAGGTATTTTGCTCCTTGGAGTTGGCAGTCCTTCCTAGGTCTGGTTCGGAGCCGCGTGGCGTAGTGGTTAAGTGCTTGCACTGCCACTCACACGTTCAGGAGTTCGAGCCCCCTGGGGGTCAGATATCCTGGCAGCTGGCTCATGGTCAACTCAGCCACCCATCCATTCCTTGGTCGGTAAATGAGTACCTAGCACACAGCTAGGGGATAAAGAATAGCTGGGAAAAGCAATGGCAAACGACCCCACAAAAACCTATGAAAGGCCTATGAAATCACTGCTTGCAGGGGTACCCCAGGGTCGAATTCGACTGAAGGGGAAACTTTACTTTTTACCTAGGTCTGGTATTGCTTCCTGAGCCTCCAATAAGGTTACCAAGTCTGAGCTCTTTATGCTTTGGGCGGCTAGGGTGGCTAACTCCAGCATGCGGAATTCCTGGAGATTTGGGGATGGTGGAATCTGGGGAGGGTGTGTGTGTGTGGGTGATAACCTGCTAGGATGTCTGTTTCTCCTCAACTCTATGGTATACCATAGAGTTCTCCCTCCAAAGTTGCCAGTTCCTCCAGCAGGGGTGGGGATGGGGGTATCCCTTGCTTAGGGTTGATCCAGCAACATACCTTTCCTGCACGAGGCTGCTGATCTTCACCTTTGACCTTCACTGGAGACGGCCAGGCTGCGACGAAGAGGCTGGAAAAGCAAGGGAAATGGATGGGTACGACTGGCTTGTATTCTGCCCTTTCTCCAAGGAACAGGGGCCTAAAGGGATATTGATGCCCTCCCCTCTTCACAATTGCCTTGCGAGGTAGGCCTCACCCAGAGAACTTCATGTCAAAATGGAAATTCGAACTGAGCTCTCCCCAAGAGATTCATCTACGGTGGATCCAAAATTTTAACATTTCCATGGTAGGATTCAACTGTAGCGACGGGGGCTGGGCGGGGCATGATGGGACAGGGCCAAGCATTCTGGGGGCGGGGCATTCCTGGGCGGGGCTGTGGCAAGGACGCAGCCACTGCGCCAGTCCTTACGGAAATCTAATGGCATGCAGTAAGGCGCGAGGCTGCCACGCACGCCGGTGCACCTCCTGCTAGACTGCTTCAAGTTCTGGCGCTGCTACCGTTGAGAGGAGGGGCGCAACGAAGGCAAAATCACTTGGCAAAATCACCAACCGCAACCCTCCGGCACAATACAATAATTAGTAACCTACTCTCGGGAACCTGTGAGAACCTGCTGGATCCCACCTCTAGTCACATCTGATGCTCCTTCCCTCCTTCTTCTGGGCTTTCGCTTCTGCCTTCGGTGCTTCGAGGTCCTCTTGTCTGAAAAACGGGAAGTCGCTCTATGAAAAAGAATGCTGGCAAACTGGCAGTTTCTCGGTTTAATTTGTGCAAAGTTGGCGTGTGTCAGGTTGTGGGGTGTGACTCTTTCGCAACGACATCAGAAGGAAATAGCAAAACATTGTGGCAGAATTTCCTCTCACTCAAGAGCCACAAGGCAGGGCTGCCAGGGAAACAGGATTTGCCAGCACCGGGTTGGGAAACACCCAGCAATTTGGAGCCTGCGTAGAGCAGGGTTTGAGAAGAGGAAGGAACCTCTGTAGGATGTTATGCCATACAAGTCCATCCCCCAAAGCTAAGGTGACCAGATGGTCATCTTTGTAAACCGGGACGGGCGGGTAGGTGGGCGGCTGCGCGCGTAGCACGGCTGTGGATACCAGCCTAAGCGCTTTCCTGCTTCCGCCTGTCACAGGCCGGAAACGGGGATGTTTCAGAAGGCAGTGCTCACCCGGCGGCAGCATGCTGAGTAAGGCTGCCGTGACTGTCCTATGCGCCCCAGAAGGCAGTGCGGCAGCCTTCCAAAAATCGGGACACTTCAAAAAACCCGCGGGACACGGGACAAATTGTTTTAAGGCGGGACTGTCCCGCCCAAAGCGGGACGTCTGGTCAGCCTACCCAAAGCAGACATTTTCTCCTAGGTATATGTTCTCTGTATTCTGGAGATCAGCTGAAATCCTAGGCCCATGGTGGCGAACCTACGGCTCTCTAGATGTTCATGGCCAATTGGCCATGCTGGCAGGGGCTGATGGGAATTGTAGTTCATGAACATCTGGAGTGCCATAGGGTCGCCACCATACCTAGGCATTCTCCAGCCTCCACCTGGACATTAACCAACACCACAAAACCGTGCCTATTAACAATATACCCTTCAGGTTGTTAGTGTTAGGCTTCGATCAGGTGGCCGTGGTCTGCAGATCTTGTTCTACTTCTCATGGCAGTCACGGATGCAGGTGAAATGTTAGGGACAAGATCTACCAGGCCACAGCCACACAGCCCGGAAAACCCACAACAACCAGTGGAATCCGGCCGTGAAAGCCTTCCACAATACATATATGTCCTAAAGTTTGGAGGAGATAGAATTCCTCTGCATATTTTTTTTACCCCAAAACGTTCCATTTCCTGCCTGAAGACACTTTACATATATGCTGTTTCCTAGGAGTTCTTTTGCTGAAACGTTTTCAAAATGTTTGGACTTGCTGGGCGATCCCTTTCAGATGTTTCTTATGCCTCTCTGCAATCCCTGGACATCCTCGTTTGGTAGCACTTTCCAAGCACGCTCCCTTCTGTCTCACCTGCATTTTCATCAGTCCTGGTTTTTTTAATTTGGTGGTGAAATCTACGAAGCATCACCGACACAAGTTATTGCAGCATCAAATCCACACACAAAATTTGAAAAAGGAGAAATCACAAAATGGCGGCCAGAAAGTGTTTTGACGGAGTGGCTGAGGAAAAATGGGGCTGGGGTGGGGAATCAAAAAGTTTTGCAAATGTTTTGTGCAGAAAGGGCCCATATACAGTTTAATGCCGTGTTTCCCCGAAAATAAGACAGTGTCTTATATTAATTTTTGCTCCCAAAGATGCGCTAGGTCTTATTTTCAGGGGATGTCTTATTTTTCTGCGGGTTCAGCTAGTCAGGTACGTGCCTCCCAACAAAAAATCTTGCTACGTCTTACTTTCAGGGGATGCCGTATATTTCGCACTTCAGCAAAACCTCTACTATGTCTTATTTTATGGGGATGTCTTATATTCAGGGAAACAGGGTAGGCACCATTTTGTGGTGTTCCTTCGTTTCATTATTTGCACTGTTTGTCTCCTATACCCAGTTGCTGTAAAATTTGAGGCACATGGAGTGGAAGTGGAACTGTTTTTTTTGCACCTCCTCCTGGCCCTGAGTTCACACATTCTGTAGCTGAGGCCTTGTGTGCCTATGTGCACCCCTTGTCTCTTTGTTACAAGTACCACTATTCTTGAACTTTCTTTTGGCTGTTTTGTTCATCAGAAGGAAAGCTGGAGCTGTGCTGTGGTGAAGGAAGTGCAATTTTGGAAACTTCAGTGTCTCCCAAAAGTTCCAAAGTTTCTACCTCTTGTATTCTGCACCTCCAAGTTTTCAGGCAGCATCCTAGAGAGTGTGGATCTGAATGAATTTGGGAACAACCATTATACAAGGCCACACACATTATTGCCACATTATACTGAATGCCCTCCATGGAGTAGGAATCTAGGCGGTGGTTCTCGCTGCAAGCCCCAAGAAATGCAGCCATGCTGAATGATTTGAAGTGCCGGAAGCTACAACTGTCTATTTTGCCATGATTTTTGCCTGCTGTATGTTGCCATGAATTGTGCTGGGTTCAAGGATGCTACCCTGTTTCCTGGCCTCCCACACCTGCTGCCTCCCAAGTGTCCTCCTCCGCCCCTGGGAAACGCCTCCCTGTCATGCTCCCACCCAGCCCCATTGGCGCATAACACAGTTTTCCTGAATCCCACCCCACCATGGGGAACCTGTTCCCGCGCCCTTTCTTGATCCCACCACGCCATGTTCTCTCTCACTTCCACCAGAATCCCACTCAGCCTCCAGGACAGAACTTTGTAGGTGGAGGGGGGCAAGCAATAAGAACCTTGCCACCGGCTGCTCTGAAAGTCCCCTCACTCCCCTGGGAGGCAAGCATGCCTCAGAGCAGTCGGGCGGCAAGGCACCTGGCTGCTCCGGGACTCTTGAAAGCCGCTTTTAACAAACCCGGTTCTCTGGAAAACAAAAAAAAATTAGTACCGGGTTCTTACTGAACTGGTGCTTAACTGCCTGAATCACACTCACTGGGCTGGATTCCAGGAACACTTCTTCTAGCCAGGGCCCCGCCCCTTATACAAGCGCTTAAGGCCCTACTCCTCATGCCAAGTTTGCCTCTACATGGGGGGTGATACTTACAATGGAGCAGACAGAAGAGGGTGGTAAAAGTGTCCGTCCAGGCAAGGAAACCCAGCAAAGATCCCGCGAACATTCCTGCAGAGTAACTCAAGCCAGCCGCCTGCCAGTGATTTTCTTCGTGATGGAAGAGAAAAGAGAGAGGTGGTGTCATTTATCCAGACAGCAATATAATCCATAAGCATTTCCCTGCTTTAAGCTCAGAGTAGCTTATGTCAGCTTCTCCTTTCTTCCATTTTATGCTCACAACAACCTGACAAGGTGGGTTAAGCCGAGAGAGTGACCAGCCCAAAGTCACCCAGCAAACTTTCATATGGGAGAGTAGAGATTTGAACCGGGTTTCTCAATCCTAATCCAACACTGTGAACACTAAACTGTGCTGGTTTCTCAAACCACCGAGGTCTGGGTGACATTCTGCCACGGAGGAACTCGATCCTGCACAAAGAAGAAGAGGAGTTCGGATTTGTATCCCACCTTTCTCTCCTGTAAGGAGACTCAAAGGGCTTACAAACTCCTGCCCTTCCTCTCCCCACAACAGACACCTTGTGAGATAGGTGGGGCTAAGAGAGTTCAGAGAGAACTGTGACTGGCCCAAAGTGCCCTAGAGCAGCAGTGGCTGTGAGTGGTTAAGAGCAGGGTGCACTCCAATCTGGAGGAACCAGGCTCTTGATTCCCTCTGTGGCTTGAGTTGTGGAGGCTTATCTGGGCAATTCAGGATTAGCCTGTACACTCCCACACACTTGCAGCTGGGTGACCTTGGGCTGGGGCTTCACAGCTCTACGGAGCTCTCTCAGCCCCCCACCCCACTTACAGGGTGTCGTGAGCAGAGGGGGGAAGGCAAGGAGATTGTCAGCCCTTGAGTCTCCTGCAAGAGAGAAGCGGCTTGATATAAATCCAACTCTTCTTCTTCTTTCATGTGGAGGTTCTGGGAACCTCCCAGTACACCAGCTAAGAGTCTGCTGCTCATGTGGGAGGAGTGGGGGATCAAACCTGGTTCTCCAGATTAGAGTCCACCATTTTAACCACGCTGGCTTGGAAGGATAGGACAGCAGGACGTGGATCTTGCACTCCTAAACTATTCCCTTCTTTCCAAGTTAGCTCGGGGTATTAAAACCTCTGCCCCAATCAGTTCAGGGAATCTTCAAAACAACATTAAGCAGCACGGCTGCTCTCCTATGGACACTTTCCTGGGAGCAAGCCCCATTGAGTCCGATGGGGCTGACTTCCAAGTAGACCTGCCAGGGATTGTTTCCTTTGTTATTTAAGTGCGCCCTGCAGACTTCTGACCATTCCCCAAGGAGACCACTCCCTGCCCGTGTTCATCCTTTTATTAATTAATTAATTGTTTCATTGATCATATTGATGCCTCGAGTTCCTCCCGGGTCCGTCATGGATACTTGAGGAATCGCCGTTAGATAATTTGTCCTTACATTTTAATGCTCTAATGGTTTAAGTAATATTGTTATTGTGAATCAGTCTTATGATGATTTGACGTGTTTAAAATTATATCATAGTTTCTGGAGCCCGCTCCAGTATTATTAAATAATTAAATAATTAAATTAAATAAATAGTATTATTAAAATAAATAAATATTAAAATAAATAAATAGCTCCAGTCGGGAAAGGGCAGGGTAATACATCTTATTATTATTAAAATAAATAAATAAATTAAAATAAATAAATAAATATTATTATTATTATTACAATAAATAAATATTAAAATAAATAAATAGCTCCAGTCGGGAAAGGGCAGGGTAATACATCTTATTATTATTAAAATAAATAAATATTAAAATAAATAAATAAATATTATTACATGACATAATAAATAAATATTAAAATAAATAAATAGCTCAAGTCGGGAAAGGGCAGGGTAATACATCTTATTATTATTAAAATAAATAAATATTAAAATAAATAAATAGCTCCAATCGGGAAAGGGCAGGGTAATACATCTTATTATTATTAAAATAAACAAATAAATTAAAATAAATAAATAAATATTATTATTATTATTATTACAATAAATAAATATTAAAATAAATAAATAGCTCCAGTCGGGAAAGGGCGGGGTAATACATCTTATTATTATTAAAATAAATAAATAAATTAAAATAAATAAATAAATAAATATTATTATTATTACAATAAATAAATATTAAAATAAATAAATAGCTCCAGTCGGGAAAGGGCAGGGTAATACATCTTATTATTATTAAAATAAATAAATAAATAAATAAATATTATTATTATTACAATAAATAAATATTAAAATAAATAAATAGCTCCAGTCGGGAAAGGGCAGGGTAATACATCTTATTATTATTAAAATAAATAAATAAATAAATAAATATTATTATTATTATTACAATAAATAAATATTAAAATAAATAAATAGCTCCAGTTGGGAAAGGGCGGGGTAATACATCTTATTATTATTAAAATAAATAAATATCTCCCTGCTTAGGCGGGGCTCCAGGTGACTCCCATCATAAAACGAATACTGGTTCAACTATTAGTTGAACCAGATATATAAGGCAACATTAGAAAATGATGATCTAATAAGTCAATAAACAGATCTAAAGAAATCTAAAGACAAATCTGGACCTGGAGAGCTCTTGGAGTGACACCTGATCTCCACTTCTCTGGGGGGAAATGGCTGCTTTTGAGGATGGCTCTATGGCTTTATACTGCACTGAGGTCCCCTCACAACTGTGCCCCTCCCAGGCTCCACACCCAGAATCACTGGGAGCTTCCCAACCCACGGTTGGCAACCCTAAAAAACAAACTCAAGCAACTCCTGTGTTCTACTCCAGAAGTGCGGGTTCACTTCTGACACCATAGCCTTTTAAAAAAACTAGAAGAGGAAGAGTTGGATTCATACCCCATTTTTCTCTACTGCAAGGAGTCTCAAAGCGGCTTTAACCTGCCTTTCTCTCCTTTCTCCACAACCAACTCCTTGTGAGGTAGGTGGGGCAGAGAGAGTTCAGAGAGAACTGTGACTAACCCCAGATCACCCGTTAGGCTTCCTGTGTGGGAGTGAGGAAACAAACCCAGTTCACCGGAGAAGAGTATGTCGCACATGTGTAGCAGTGGGGAATCAACCCTGTTTCTCCAGATTAGAGTCCACTGCTCTTAACCACTGCACCACACTTGCTTTCTAAGAAATGTTTTAAATAATAAAGGAATATCCTTTCCTTTTCTTCCCAAATGACCATTCAGGCAATAAAGATGATAACCGAAGAAGAACAGCCTGGATTTATAATTTCCACCTTCCAGCAAAGAGCCCCCCCAAGGGCTTACAAACTCCCTTTCCTCTCCCTACAACAGACACCCCGTGGTGTGGTAGGTGGTGGGCTGAGGAGAGTTCAGAGGAGAACTCCGCGACTGGCCAAAGGTCACTCCAGCAGGCCTCCACACGGAGATGGGAAACAATGCAGCCCGGCCAGCCATGTAGAGGAGCTGGGACAACCTGGTCAGATCAAGTCCACCCTGTTAACCACTACTCCACGTTGAATATGGGCCAGAAGAGACTGCGCTGATTGAAAGAAACTTCCTGTTTCAGGAAAGGAAAGAGGATTTTGGACTGCCCCTGTATACACACAGTGGTTACATGCTCCCTGACTTTTCCCCAACACATTGTGGGCAGAGTTGCCAATTTCCAGGTGGTGGCTGGAGACCTCCTGCTATTCCTGCTGATCTTCAGGCGAAAAAATGGCCACTCTTCAAGGGCTCCAGTGGTGTACTCCAGGGCAAACTGGCTTCTAGGCAAAACCTGTGTTTGATGCCCCCCGCGGAGCAGCCGGGCTGCAAGCACTAACCTCCTTCGACGGCCCTAGCAGCCCAGTTCACCAGACCAAAGTTCCCGGTCCTCCTGTTTTGCCCCAGGCTTTGGGGCCACCAAGACAGAGTGGGCGGGCTTAGCCAGAGTGGGTGGGGCTTAGGAAATCAGGCACCCCACGCGGGATCTAAAAAATTTCTGCCTTGGGCAACGCCCACTTTGCCCAATGGGGACGCACTGGGTGGTGGCGATTTTATATTCCAGATGTTATGGATTATACATCAGCCCCTGCCAGCATGGCCAATTGGTCATGTTGTCAGGGGCTGATGGGAATTGTAGTCCATAACATCTGGAGTGCCAAAGGTTCGCCACCACGGGCCTATAGTATCATGCTCCACTAACGTCCCTTCCCTCTCCAAACTCCCGCTCTTCAGGCTCTGCCCTCAAAATCTACAGCTACTTCCCAACACGGAATTGGCAACCCTCATTGTGTGCCCCAGAAGGGACCAGATACGTACCAGAGCCTTGGTTGACCTGTAGTTTGACTTGGCCCCAGTGTTCCCGGATCTCTCCAGGACCTTGGGGCTCGGTCCCATTGACCGGCTGGTGCTGCTGACGATCCTCAAACACCTCCATCTTCACAGTGTAATTGCCGGAGTCGGCCGTGGTGAGTTTTGTGATGCGCAAAGAGCAATCCCGACCCACGGTGACCCTCTTATTGCTTATAGTGTGATTATCCTGCTGCTGTTCTCCCGGACTGTACCAATCAATGGGCTGCAAGTTCCCGGAAGGTCCCGCTTTGAACCACTCACAAGACTCTAACTCCCGGGGGATTCCTTGCAGGGTCAGGGTGACTTCCTGCCCTTGATTGGGCCACGGTGGTACGCATTGGACGGGGATGCTGAATTGATTCGAGGCTGCAAATACGACCAAGAAGAGTTTCATGTAGCTGAGGGTTAGATCGCTATGTTGCATGGGGCTTGGGAGCAACAGGAACACCTAAAGGACCGCTAGGAACCTGCTCAACCTCTGAGGTCTTCTTCGGACGCCTGGCTTTGGGGGCTTCACGTTCTGAGGTTAGGATGGTGGCAAAGTGGGAGAGGCCTTCTCTGTGGTGGCCCCAGAAGTCTTTAGGGCAGGAATATCATACTCATTTGTATGAGTATGATACAAATGAGCAGCAGTGGCGTAGGAGGTTAAGAGCTCGTGTATCTAATCTGGAGGAACCGGGTTTGATTCCCAGCTCTTCCACCTGAGCGGTGGAGGCTTATCTGGGGAATTCAGATTAGCCTGTGCACTCCCACACACGCCAGCTGGGTGACCTTGGGAGAGTCACAGCTTCTCGGAGCTCTCTCAGCCCCACCTACCTCACAGGATGTTTGTTGTGAGGGGGGAAGGGCAAGGAGATTGTAAGCCCCTTTGAGTCTCCTGCAGGAGAGAAAGGGGGGATATAAATCCAAACTCTTCTTCTTCTTCTTATGAGGTCCAGATAGGACATAAATGTGACTTGGTTGAGCTTGGCAAACCCAGAATGGCATGGGGGGGGGGGGGGGGCGGTACCTGGACTGGCAAGTGAGGTGGGGCATTTTGGCTGACTTGATAGGACTTATCAGGCCACTTATAAGGTCCCAGTGTTGCCTCAGCTGACTTATCAGGCCCTTGTGATAAGTCAGCTGAGGCAACACTGGGACCTTATGAGCCCTCCCAAGGGTCCAGATCCAGCCCCCAGGCCACACGTTTGACACCCCTGCTCTAGGGAGATTTATCTGACTCCCTCTGTGGCCATTCTCTGCCAGTAGGAGAAGACATGTTTTGTTTCTGGTTGTGGTGGGTTTTCCGGGCTGTCTGGCTGTGTCCATTTCGTATAACAGACTTCTCTCTGCGACACACCTCTGAAGAGGCCAGCCACAGATGCAGGCAAAACGTTAGGAACAAGATCCACCAGACCACGGCCACACAGCCCGGAAAACCCACCACAACCAGTTGAATCCGGACATGAAAGCCTTCGGCAATACATTTTTTTGTTTCATTTAGCATTCCTTCTGTGATCCCTCCTTCCAGACCAATGTTGTTAATTACGTGGCGTATGAGGTTAAGAGCTCGTGTATCTAATCTGGAGGAACCGGGTTTGATTCCCCGCTCTGCTACCTGAGCTGTGGAGGCTTATCTGGGGAATTCAGATTAGCCTGTGCACTCCCACACATGCCAGCTGGGTGACCTTGGGCTAGTCGCAGCTTCTCGGAGCTCTCTCAGCCCCACCTACCTCTCAGGGTGTTTGTTGTGAGCGGGGAAGGGCAAGGAGATTGTCAGCCCCTTTGAGTCTCCTGCAGGAGAGAAAGGGGGGATATAAATCCAAACTCTTCTTCTTCTACTACTGTGTTTATGTTTTGTACATATTTTAATTCTGTGTTTTAATAGTTTTAATGCAGTGTGTTTGATGTCTGAAATCATTAGCTGCCTCGCTGGCCTTTTAAGAGTAGAAAGTCGGGATATACATTTCAGTGACAATAGCAATAAATGTTGGATCTTGGGAGGGAAGGTTGCCAACTTTTTCTGCTGGCTAGTGCTCTTCTGCCTCCAACATCAGCACAATTATCTGCCCCTCTCGGCAGGCATTCATATTTTTCTCCCTGCCTTAAAAACGTTTCACAAGCAGCTCAAGGTGTGGTTAAAGACACAAGCACCCTCGCCCCCTTAATCTGTTGGCAACCTTATTCGATGAGGCTGGGAACCAAACCTACTAAACATCTTTCTGTCTTCCATTAGACCTGCCTGCCATGCTTTTTCATTGCTTCTGCTGCTGTGTCTGCAAGATTGTAGCTTTAAATTCAATTTCCTTTGTGTCAGTTCAGCTGTGAGTTTCAGTGGCAGACCCAGGTGACAAAAAAGAAAGAAAGAAAATAATTCTCACTGCTATGGCGTGACGGAGCTGAGACTTTTAAAATGAGGGCGTGCCAAGTTAGGTTTGCCCACTGGTTAGGAGGGGGAGGGGGATAGTCCTAGCTCCGTGGTGGCGAACCTTTGGCACTCCAGATGTTATGGACTACAATTCCCATCAGCCCCTGCCAGCATGGCCAATTGGCTATGCTGGCAGGGGCTGATGGGAATTGTAGTCCACAACATCTGGAGTGCCAAAGGTTCGCCATCACTGACTAGCTTGTTCTATGCAGTAGTTTCCAGCCTGGGGTACACCCCCCCCCCAGGGGTTACATAATGGGTTTGCTAATATGGGGGTTCAATTTTAGGGAAATGGGTTGCCAAGGAGTACATGAGTGGAAAATGGTTGGGAACCCCTGCTCTAGTGCTTTTGGCAGGGAGGAAAACATTTTTTGTCTGCTCGTAATCACATAGCAATGCAAGTTTAGAGGCAGAGGAGCAGAGGCGGACAAAAAAGTTGGCAACTCTTCACTGGGGACATGGCCGAAGAGGTTGCGTGTGCCTATGAATGAGAAATTTGTGCCTGCCGCTGGTGATTCGGAATGAAAGGCAAAGGAGAAAGGGCTGTTTATTGGATGAATCATGCAACTCATGGGTGTGCCGGAGTATTGGGCTGGGTGGCATCATCTCCGTGCCCAACCCGGAAGCCATCTGCAAGTCCCGCGGGCATCGCAATGGCAGCCGAAGACTGTGGCACTCCCTGCAGGGAAAAACCATTTCCTTCTCTGCCGGGAAAGCCTTTTCATGAATGTAGCAAGCTGCCTTCTGAGAAAGCCGGAGGAAATTGAGTTTGCGAAGGGCAGCCGTGTAGGAGCTAGAAAAGACCCTAAAACGTAAGGATGCGTTGCTGGAGATGAAGGTCAAGATCATTCATGCCATCGTGTTCCCTGTTATTATGTATGGCGGTGAAAGTTGGACAATGAAGAAAGCTGACCGGAAGAAAGCGGTTCCATTTGAAATGGGGTGTTGGAAGAAATACCATCAACTGCCCAAATTACAAGCAATATAGGAAATTAAAAGGTCAACTATTGAATAGAGAGTTCTCTACCCTAATCACCGCAGCCAAGAAAACGTGCTCCCCTGTGTATTTTTCTCTCCCATTTGAACGGGGCCACTTGGCATACTGCCTGTATTGCTTAGTAAACCCTGCTCAAAGGAGAGCCATAATGCTCGCCAGGTTTAATGTTATGCCTTCTGCCTTGTTACATGGCAGATTTAATAAGCAAGAAAAGGCTAAAAGATTGTGCCCATGTAACGATGGCTCAGTTGAATCTCTGGCCCACCAATTACTTCACTGTCTCAGATTCAAGGAAATCAGGTCCAAGTATGTGAATCTTACTCCTTTACGTTTACCCGATCTCCCCGATTTCATTAGATTACACTACTTGTTGGACAATCCTGATCCTTCTCTCTGTATGATAGTGGCAGACTTTCTCCTGAAAATTACTAAATGCCAGTAGATTTCCTTCGTCCTAACATGTATATCCTGTACTGTATAGGCTTTTTAATCTGTTTTTATTATTGTTGTACTGCTGTCTATGCCAATAAAGGCTTGCTTCGAATAAAAAAAAATTACAAGCAAGCGGTACTGAATCAAAGGCCGATTACCCATGGGGCAGCGGCCGTGCACTGGCAGCTGGAGAGCATCGGGGCAACAAATCTTGTCCCGACTCGTTTCCTCCCTGGCGTGCACGGAGAGAGGAAGTGCAACGGGGCAAGATTTCTTGTCCCAACGTGCTTCCTCGTGCCCCACCTGTTCTTCTCTCTTTCCCCAGAGAAAGCAAGAGCCCTTCCGGCATGACTTTTGCATCAGAGCGGGGCAAGGGCGGGGCAGAGCCGGCCATGGATAATTGGCCGAAGAAAGCCTGAAACTAAAATGACTAAACGGAGGCTATTGTACTGTGGTGACGTTATGAGAAAAAAAGGACATCGGAAAAGACAATAATGCTAGGAAAAGTTGAAGGCCGAAGGAAAAGAAGAAGACGCAACACGAGTTGGATGAACTCTGTGAAGGAAGCCACAACCCTCAACTTGCAAGACCTCAGAAAGGCTTTTAAGGACAGGACATTTGGGAGTTCATTCATTCATAGGGGGGCCATGAGTCAAAAGCAGGAAGCGGCCTTCCACTGGGAGTTGGGGGGTCTCACCAAAAATGGTATTTCCCAGCCCTGGTGGCAGCCCTAGGAGACAATTCATGCTTACCTGACACTTGTAGATAAATGGAGCCTTCATAGAACTCGTCTTTCAGACCGGGTTTCTTATCTGGTGATTGGCTGGCTGGGTCCACTTCTAAGGTGACAGTGTAGTTCCCCGTGTCAGACCACCCGAGATCTGCGATGCGCAAGGAGCAATCTTCTTCCATTGTCTCCCGCGAGCTGCGAGTTGTGACTTTTTTCTCCTGGGGCCCTGGTTTTGGGATGTATTCGAGGATTCTCTGCGGTTCCTCCCTCTGAAGGGTACTGTAGTAGTACCATGAGCAACGCTCAAACTGTCTGGGGCCCCCCTGCACGGAAAGGGTGACGTCCTGACCCTCTTGAACTCCCGGTGGTTTCAGGGTTATGGAAACCCTTTGATGGGCCGCTCCCAACTGCAAAGCACAGCCCAGAAGGATTCCTGCCAGGAGAGAAGAAGACAGAACCCAATTCTTTAATATGTGTTCTACATGATGTGTAACAATGTTATTGTACTTGGAATGTATGGTACTTCTGGTTTTATGCCTAATAAAGGTTTTTGGATTGGATTGGATTGTCTGGGGCAGGGGTCTGCAACCTGCGGCTCTCCAGATGTTCATGGACTACAAATCCCATCAGCCCCAATTGGCCATGCTGGCAGGGGCTAATAGGAATTGTAGTCCACGAACATCTGGAGAGCCGCAGGTTGCAGACCCCTGGTCTGGGGACAGTGGTGTACCTAGGCAAACTGGAGCCCTGGGCAAAACCTGAGAGAGAAAGAAAACAAGCATTGGCAAGAAGGGGGTGGATTTAAAAGGAAAATCTGGGGAAATGCCTGCGGTCAGGGGGTGCCTGCTGTCAGGGGTGCAATTATTAAGATAGCAGCACCAAAATTTCAGAGTATCTTTGTGAGACCCTACTGATGATACCACCCAGGTTTGGTGAAATTTGGTTCAGGGGGTCCAAAGTTATGGACCCTCAAAGGTGTAGCCCCCATCTTCTATTAGCTCCCATCGGAAACAATGGGGGATGGGGGCACTCCCTTTGGGAGTCCATAACTTTGGACTCCCTGAACCAAACCTCACTAAACCTGGGTGATATCATCAGGACAGTCTCCCGAAAAATCCCTGAAATTTTGGTGCTGCTATCCTAAAAACTGCACCCTCTGCAGGCCAAAAACAGAAAAACACTGAAAATATAAAAAATCCCACAAACGAACTTGCAGTTTTTGCGCCCCCCACAAGGTGGTACCCAGGGCAACTGCCCACTTTGCCCAATGAGAGGAACACCTCTGTCTGGGGATACCTTGCCTTTCTTCCACTGCATACCCCAAGGAGGCCTGCAAAGGGTTTCTGGGATTTCCCCCCATCCAGGCACTGAATATGTTTGATTCGTACCCAGATCAATAGAAATCCTGTTCCGCTACATAAAAATATGAACACATACAAAGTTGCCTTTATCAGATATTTTGTCCATCAGAGTCAAGTACTGTCTTCTCAACTGGGCTGTGGCTCTCCCGGGTCTCACAGGTAGAGATTTTACACGTCACCAGCTGATGGTCTTTTTAACTGGAGGTGCCGGGAATTGAACCTTCTAACTTGCCAAGCAGATGCTCTACTGCTGAGCAGCAGCCCACCCCCACTCCACCTACACACCCATCTTTTCATGCCTGCACACACCTCCGTTTCCAGAGGTGTTTTTTTAACCTAATTTTGCGGAGGGGGGGGGTGATCTTTTTAAAAGGCAAGTTTCTTATGTGCACAATCCATGATGAGATATTCCCGTCAGGGGCGTAATGAGGCAAACTGTAGCCCTGGGCAAAACCTGAATTGGATGCCCCCCCCATGGGCGGCCACTCCACCACGACCAATTAGGGTGTGCCCCATCCCCCATTCTTTGCTAAGGAGATGGGGCTACCCTTTTGAGGGTCCAATAACTTTGGACCCCTTGAACCAAACTGCACCAAACTTGGGGGGGTGTCATCATGACAGTCTCCAGATGATACCCTGAAATTTTGGTGCTGATACATCCGAAAATGCGCCCCCTGCAGGAACATCCCAGAAATTTGCCCAAGAATCTTGGTTCTGCATTGAGTTTTCTTCATTGCTGTCAATGGGGGTTGCAGGCGGGCGGGGGGACATTTCTGAAGGCACAGTCTCAAAACTTTCATGGTCACATCAGAAGACTTCCCTAATGATACCCCCCAGGTTTGGTGCAGTTTGGTTCAGGGGGGCCAAAGTTATGGACCCTCAAAACTGTAGCCCCCAGCTCCTATTAGCTCCCATTGGAAACAGTGGGGGATAGGGGCACCCCCTTTGGGAGTCCAAACCTCACCAAACTTGGGGCGTAGCATAAGGACAGTCTCCTGATGATACGCTGAAAATTTGGTGCCGCTAGCCTAAAAACTGCGCCCCCTGCAGGCCAAAAATGGAAAACCACTAAAAATACCCAAAAACGAACCCTGCATTTTGACGCCCCCCACAAGGTGGTGCCCTGGGCAGCTGCCCACCTTGCCCAATGGGCATTACGCCCCTGATTCCCGTTTCCTTTAATGATAAAAAGCAGCCAAAGGCTCAGGTTTGGATCAGCTCAGGCAGAGAGGATTTAACCGTTGCTTTTCCTCGCTGCCCTGCTCCAAATCAGTCTTCCTCAGGGCAGTGTTTGAAAACTGGGGAAAATATGATCTGTGACGGGCTGGCATGGGTTTTCCGGCGGGGCTGCGGTCCGATAGTTTTTGCTCCTAACGTTTCGTCCACATCTGTGGCCGGCATCGTCAGAGGTATCTCACCGCAAGATATTTCCCTCCCTGCATCTTACTGTGACATACCTCTGAAGACACCAGCCATAGAGGCAGGTGAATCGTTAGGAGCGAAAGCTACGAGAACAGGGGTCTGCAACCTGCGGCTCTCCAGATGTTCATGGACTACAAATCCCATCAGCCCCTGCCAGCATGGCCAATTGGCTGGTGGCAGGGGCTGATGGGAATTGTAGTCCATGGACCTCTGGAGAGCCGCAGGTTGCAGACCCCTGTTCTCGTAGCTTTTGCTCCTAACGATTCACCTGCATCTGATGGGATTTGTAGTCCATGAACATCTGGCGAGCCACAGGTTGCAGACCCCTGCACCAGATCATAGTCCCACTGAAAAACCCACAACAAGAAGTTGATTCCAGCTGTGAAAGTCTACATGTGGCTCATTCATTCGTATAAAAATGCAAGATCCTGATCTTTCCAGCACCGGGTACAGAATTCTAGGCTGGCCGGGTGCCCCTTTCGAAACCATACAAAACCCTGTGCCGGCAACATCTTTACCGGTTATGCTGGTTTTAAGTCTGTTGTACCGGCACAGCCTGAAAGAAAAGAGGGGCGATGAAGTCAATATCTACAAATGCAGGTCGAAGTGGCAGCGGCCACCCCACAGCAGCTAGAAAGCGGCTCTCTGGCCCGCGGTTCCACCGACTCACCTGCCAGGAAGATAGCCCTCTGGGATCCCTTTGGCCCCTTGGGTAGCTCCATTGTCTCGGTGGGGCAAAATCAATCTGCGATTGGAGCAGAACCTGCAGAACAGTCGGAAAGCTGGACTCTCCTTCCCCGAGCAAGACCTGAGTTCCTCTGAGCAGCGTTCTCCTGTGCTGAGATTTTTGTTCTTCCTGCTTCCCCTTTCCTGGCACACAGGAAACCAACGTTCGCATGTGATGTTTGGGTGAGCGTGAGCACCCCAGCCTTTTGCCTTCTTTGGGCCTCTGTGACCGTTGGCAGTTACGCCATGTTGAAGTGACGGACTGGTGGAGATGGTTGGGTAGGTATAGTGGGAATCCAAATAGGGAAGAACACCAGGTTCCTCTGAGGCGCAGAGCTATTGCTGTGCCATTTCTGCATAGAAAGGATTTGCCCCTTGATTTTATCAAACAACAACAACAACCACCTTTATTTGGCATTTAAAAATAGGTTCTAGAGCATTGCCAGACATTTTTGAAATGCAAATCAAGAGTACATTCAAAGCGCAGACAGGAAGACTGTATATAGCGGTATACGTTACTTAAAAAGTTCTGTCACTTGTAAAAGAAATGTTGCTACTTTTTCCAAGAGCATGGCATCTGTGTTGTTTAACAGAAGCTCCACAACAGAACAGTCAGAGTCACTTTCAGATTTGTCTAGGGCCAGCCTGGGAGAGAAATTCCTGATGCCCACATATCTCGGACAGTCAAGGATAATGTGAGCAAGAGTCTCCACTTGGTTTTTACAGTGTGGACAAACCCGATCCTGGAGAGGGATGGATAAGTAGCGACCCTTTGTAATGGCCGATGGGAAGGTATTGGATCTGGCCCTTGTGCTAATCCATCTCTGTTGGGGTTCAGTTCATAATCCAAGATATTGGGCTATGTGCCCCTGTTCCGGTATTATTCCGACAGAGAGGGGTGAGCATGATTTATTTGCTTGCCCCAACAAGATATGATATTCCTGTTCTAGAAGTTTTATCCTTGCAATCACCCTGTGAGGTAGGTTATGTTGAAAGAGAGACAGGCGCTGTGAGCATTGTGGCTGAGGGAGGGATTTGAACCCAAGTCTGATCACCCTGAGCTTGCCTTGTCTGACTCCCTTGGAGATGGGGTGCAGGACGGCGAGAGAGAGAATTAAGGCTGCTAAACTCCAGGTAATCACTATCAGGTGTGGAGGTGCGGAATCAAGTAATCCAGGGGTCTGCAACCTGCAACCAGCATGGCCAATTGGCCAAGGTGGCAGGGACTGATGGGATTTGTAGTCCATGAACATCTGGAGAGCCGCAGGTTGCAGACCCCTGTTCTTGTAGCTTTTGCTCCTAACGATTCACCTGCATCTGATGGGATTTGTAGTCCATGAACATCT